>NC_137652.1:23578813-23801313 GCF_963422515.1 Blennius ocellaris
GGGCTTATGAGCTCTGCAGATATGTGACGTTACAACAGAAAAGAAAGTCGTCAGATCTAGATCTTATGAATCCTCTGTGTTGTTTAACATCCTCACTTTGCACTTCTTGTCTAGTTACTGTTATTTTTTGCAGCGGCAGAGCTGCAGCTGCAACTTCCGTGTTTGTTCTGAGAGAGCGAATGCTTCGGTGACTTGAAGTCGCCGGAGCGTTCACCCGATTGGCTGAGGCGCAGACATGGAGTCTTGAGCTTTCTGCTCAAATGCAGGAGCAGCCACTCCACTTCGGCGCTGTTCACGGAGGCGCGAGCTCCGAGCTCCTCTTCATCGCTTCTGCGGTCCGGCCCCCGCGATATAGCGGCACTGACCGCGGTTTAACATAACGCTGACCGCCTCTGCCTCGCTTTTGAACAGAAACCACAGGCCACGAGCGGAGCGGTGCTTGCGTCGCGCTCCGGCAGCTCAGCGCCGGAACTCGGAGGGCGCCGAGCGCCGAGCTCCTCTTCCTCGCTTCTGCGGTCCGTCCCCGCGATATAGCGACACTGACCGCGGTTGAACAGAAACCACAGACTCACGGAGCGGAGCCGGCGCTAGCCTCACGCCGTTCCACGGCGCGGGTCTGTGTTTTCTGTTCAAACGCGAGGCAGAGGCGGTCAGTGTTCTGTTCAACCGTGGTCAGTGCCGCTGCATTGTGGGGACTGACCACGGACGCGATGCTGAGAAGCGGAGCTGCCGGAGCGCGATCAGCGCCGGAGCCGTAAGCTCAGGGCTCCCGTGTCCCGGACGCGCATCCACGCTACGGTGAGCGCTATGCTGCAAACAGAAAGCTCCAACGCGATGCAAAGTCCCGAGCCCCAGTCTCCCCCTGCCTCAAGTCCGCTTTTTCACGACAAACACTAAAGTTGAGCACCAAAGAAAAAGAAAAGAAAAGGAAAAAAAAACAACCAGTGCAAAGCTGACCACACTGACAACAAAGACTTCATCCAGCCGACACATTAAAATATTGAGGGCGTGTAGTAAATCACTGACCAATCAGCAGACAGCTCCTCAACTCAGACCGTTCCATGGTCCCCCGGCACCCCAACGGAAGGGTAGCGAAAAGCGGCCACCTTTGGAGCGGTCTGGAGCGGTTGTGTCCGCATTCCTGCGATGCAAACACGAACCGAACGGTTTAACCGGTCTAGCCCGGCACTTTTTGTGCGGTGGAAATGGGGCTTTAATATTGTAGCTCACCAGACCGTGGTTACCAGTTATAGTTGTTTTTTATCCCCTCCTTGGAGTATTCCCGAGTCAGTTCAAGAAAGGCTGGGACCAGCACATTGCACGAGACAGGACTTTTTAGATAATTGCCTGTGGGTTTTGGACAATTCCCCTCTGTCATTGTGTGCTTTCCCTTCACACTGCCAATGTCATTGTGCCCATTTTCCAACCACACCTGTGTTAAATCATTAACAGAGTGTTGGTATGTTAACAAAACCATTACCCACACCATGATGTGGCTGAATAGCTCTTCAATAAAGCTCTACACATACTGTATTTCAGTTGCTTCTTATTCATGGGAGACTCACTTTCTCCTTAAAGCAGATTTCCTTGGCCAGGCAGAAAGCAGTGAGCAGTGTGTTCCTTAAACCACCACTATCTTTTCTGTACTGTTTGTAGGTTAATACTTCCCACAGGGGTGTCAAACTCATGTTAGTTTGATCGAGAGAAGGGCAGACCAGTACAACGCTTGCATGATAATATTTTGGGGCGAAGATGCAAAAATGTGATTAATATATTCTACTAAATGCAAATAAGCTCAGTTTCTTTAACACTGTGACATTTCAACACACTTTGCCACTGGTGGTGAATATGTGTAAAGATTTTCAGTTGTATTTTCTTTTTGAATTTCATCAGATCCAGAAGTGGAACCATTGGCAAATGTCCTTAAAAATCCCAAAATTTTGTCTGCCACAGTATTTCTCTAAGAATGGCAAGAGGAGTCTTTTCCTCTCAGGCACAGTGTTTCTTCAGTATGCATGTTTTGTTTTCTGTAGCTCACCGTGTTTTAATACTTGTAATCGTTAATAGTCAAATTAATAGTTTTCCTGCTGCGTTCAAATTCTCTCAGCTGGTTTCTCAGTGTAACTGTTATGTCTGCTACTTTTACGAAAACAGTGTGATCTCAAGTGAATACTTTGGAAACAGATGTTGTAAGTATGATCATCTTTTGGCCGCAGCTTTATGTTTCACATCTCTGTTTTGGCACATGTATCACAAGTTATTACAACTCTCTGCTTGTCCTTTGGAACTGTTGATTGTTGTAGATTATTTTTTCTTCTTTTCACTATTTAGGCTCTGTTTACACAACAATGTTTGAAGTGAAAACACATCCATTTTTTGCATTTTGGTTTCAGAAAAGTTTGGCATTTACATGGCAACATTTTGAAAACAACGCCCACATACATGGAGATGGCAGAGACGCTGAAAACGATGTATTTGGGCCACTTGTTGGTGTTGTTGGTTGTTTTTGTGATGAAACCACAAACATATGTGCACAGAGAACAATGTACTACAAACATTAGCAATGGGAGTAGACCAACAACCGCATGACAAAATTCATCGACTGAGCATGTGCACAAGAACTGTTTACTACAGCCTTGGTGCACATGCAAAGTAGCAGCATTTCAGAAAAGTCGCATTTCCACGAAGAAAAGTTTCATCTTGGGAGCCGTCTGCAAGGAGTTGTATTTCCAGTGGCTCTGAGCATCGTTGTTGTGTGTAAACGTAAAACACAACAAGCCTTGCAACCAAAGAAAAAAAAAATGGTAATAACTCAGACTTTATGCAGTCTATGTTAAACTTCACATACTTGCTACCCACCAAACGCAAATCTTGATTTACACATTGTTTTTTAGGGCAAAATCTGGTTGATCCATTGAAATTGGCTCTTGGACAATCTAGTAACAACCCAATTTCAACTACTATATCTGTGCATCTAAACATCTAAATCACATTGAGCGTTCTGTGGGTAGCACATCGTTATTTTTGAAGGAGCTTCTAAAATAAAAGCAATGGCCACCCTCTCAGGTCTGCTCTAGATTCTATAAAGTGCTATATTTTGTTCCTCTTTGACATGGGCAAATCTAATTTTGACAACCTCACAGCAGGCCAAGCTTCGGCCCCCGTCCTGTTACTCCTGGTGCTCCCCCAAGGAGGTCCCGGCCCCCACGTTGTGAAGCTCTGACTTAGACCTAAGAGCACATTGGCAACTCGACTTTAAAAATACATGTTAACCTCAAGTGTGTGTGTGTGTGTGTGTGTGTGTGTGTGTGTGTGTGTGTGTGTGTGTGTGTGTGTGTGTGTGTGTGTGTGTGTGTGTGTGTGTGTGTGTGTGTGTGTGTGTGTGTGTGTGTGTGTGTGTGTGTGTGTGTGTAAGGGAGAGCCAGAAAACCCAGTGGCCATGAGCTCCTTTGAAGTGCTCATATTTACAGATATGACCCATGGGCCAATATTGTGTTTAGGTACCTGCAACTATGTTGAGCTGGGAGTGGAGCTCAAATATAATATTTCTGTGTGTTATGTGTGTGTGTGTGTGTGTCTAAGTCCAAACTCAACAGCTTGGCTTTAAGCTTTTCTTGCTTTAGTTGCTTTCAGTGGCAGATACTGTAGGTATTAAGCTCCAAAAGCCAGTTTACTGTTGTAGAAAATAACTGTCCAGCTTTTGAAAGCCAAAAATCATGAAACTGGAAGAACACTTTTCAGCTGGATTGCCGTTTTGAGCGGGCCAAACCATGCTCGTAATCACTGTTTTGGATCACAATTGGATTTTGCCGCATTGCAGAGTGGCCCGATGAAGATAAACTAAAAGAGAGAAAAAAAAGAAAAAATGACCCGACGTGAAGGGAACGTGGGAGTGCAATGTAAGCATTGCAAATTATTACATCAGGATGAAGATATAATTTCTTCAGAGTTCAAGCTCGCTGTTTTTTTTTCCTGCTTTGAAGACGCACAAAGACAAATCATAATGTAAACAAACAGTGGCAAGAAAAATGTGAATTCACACTTAGAAAAAGCAACCGAAGGAAGGTCAGCGTGTTGCAGTTTGATTATACTTCTCTGGCAACAGTGCAGTCCATAGTATCCTGTCGAGGCATTGGACTGATCTCTTCCACAGCCCAAGGAAGTCCTGAAAACTTCATCAAAACACCCCGCCAATGAAATGGGCCTCTTCAAATGAAATACGCCCCACT
This sequence comes from Blennius ocellaris, assembly GCF_963422515.1. Classification (NCBI taxonomy): domain Eukaryota; kingdom Metazoa; phylum Chordata; class Actinopteri; order Blenniiformes; family Blenniidae; genus Blennius; species Blennius ocellaris. The sequence goes on from NC_137652.1 coordinate 23,583,043, forward strand.
AACAATTCCCCCACTCAACTTTTCTTTTTTTTTTTCCCTCTCCGTGCACACACAGACAAAACATGCACAAACACATTCTGTCAGCACAATATCAATACATATTGGCAGGCCGCTGTTGTGTCCTGCCGTCCCTGCTATATTCCCCCCTCTCAGGAAGACTGCAGCATATTCTGCCAGCTGGAAGCCTTAGTGATTATTTAACTGCTCTGGGCTCGGCTTGGCAGCCCGCGAAGGGAGGATGAGGGAGGAGAGGAGACGAAAGAGGGAGGAGAAGAGAGGAATTAGCTGGGGATGACTTTGTGTGCGTGGAAGTGTCTGCGTGCGCACGTGTGTGTGTGTGTGTGTGTGTGTGTGTGTGTGTGCGCATATGCTTGTGGACGCTCTAAAAGCATTAATGTGCGAAAATTCACTGAGAGCATCCCTGAGCCGATTTTAGAGTGTCAGATCCGCTTCCCAGCTGCGTGCATGCAAGTCTTCCTTCAATTGGGAATGTTAACAATGAATCTGGCGGTACAGATGAGCCCTGAACATGCAGGATTTTTATTTTTTTATTTTATTTTTTTTCATCTCCAGAAACTCTCAAACATCATTTCCACTACCTTACTGGTTCACATTTTTCAGAGCATAATACTACAAATAATTATCAGTGATTCTGTTGTGCTGGAGAGAGCGAGAGCGGGACCAAGAAAACAATACATGGCGAAATCCTTTCAATTTGACAAGAAAGGAAACAACTGGATTCCTTCAACACTAAAATAACAGATCACAAGCACATCTCATTGCTAATCTCTATGGTATTGGATCAATTACTCAGAGTCTGTCTTGTATCTATTTTTGAACCACGATTCTTTTCTCCAGTTTTAATTCTATAACAAAAATTCTATCACAAAACCAATTTTCTTCCAAGTCAGGCTTATATTGCAATAAGTATTTGCTTTACATAGTTATATTTGTTTGCATTATGCTCACAATAAATCTATTTGTAAAATCTGTTTCTACAAAATTGTGCAATTAATTGCAAATGTATTGTTAATGTGATATCAACATGTGTTATATATCTCCCTGAACAACTCATTGGAACTCATATAGGCTATACTGAACTTTGTTGCAATATAAGTGCAATATTTGCTATTTATTGATAAAACAAACTACTATTTTTATACCTGGTGTCCACAGCACAAACGTCAGAAGCACAAAAACAGCAGATTGAACCCAATACAAAGACAATAGCATCTACATAAGTGATCGTATTCACTAAATTGTATCTTTGTCTCAATACTCAACGACATTGATGCATGTTCACCTAATATCACACGTTTCACCGTGCAGTCTTTCTTTGCATTGTGTGTCTGTCTCAAACAAAATAAAAACAATCAGGCAGGGGAAACGCATTCACAAGTTCTCCAGATATTTACTGCTTTGGTTCCACAAACCAGATTTCTAACATATTAAACCTTCCTCAAGTACACCGTCATCCATGTATATATGATTGTTTTTACTTGTGTGCTGGTACACTCATACTGAATTTCCATCATATAACAAAAAACCTAAAGTGACCGGACGCTTGGAAGTTATGGTTGAGTATATCTGGTTATAACAGTCCCGTGTGGTGAGCTTAATCCCTCAAATGTCATGTACTTATTATTAGGACATCATACCTCTGAAGGCTGCCACTGGTGAAAACACTCATAAAGACCCAATTTACCGTTGAAGTTTTGAGAAAATTGTATGCTTTTGTCCCTTTGCAAAGTGAGTGAAATCACTTACACCCCACTGGTTCACATTCCTCCATCTGTAATCAGTGACATTTTAGAAAAAAAAAACCCAATAAATCAAATATAATATATATATATATAAAAGATTTATTATTTGGAGCGTTATTGTCCAAGTTATCCACTCTCAAGTTCTGTCTTCTGCATTGACGCTCCGTACCTTGAACTGGTTGAGTCGAGCACAGATGCAAAACAGAAACTCGTACATACATTCATCCATCTTCTAGAGTGGTGATTCCTAACCAGAGCATATCACAAAGACCTCTTGATTTTAAGGGGTTTAAGAACAAAACTGGTTCCTTCAACTTTTGTTTATTGTAATTGTACAGGCTGTGGTGGAGTCGGGGGATCACAGAGGTTTATAAACGTAACGTTTTGGGTCCCTCAAGAATAATGTCGTGAGTCACTGTTCTGGAGCAGCGGTACTCAAACAGGCATTCTTTAAAGTATTTATTCTGATCTTCTTGGGAAGGTGTTCTGTCTTGGTTAGATGGGGTGCTGGACTCAAACCTGGTATCTTCACACGCTGAGGCCAGAGGGGACTGCTGACCTAGTTTAACCCAATACACACAAGTAGCATCTGCACGGGTCCAAATCCTGTGACCTCAAATCCCTGGCCATGTAAATTGCATGCAGTGGGGATTTTTCTATCAAAAATACATTTCTGCTTGTGGAAACTTCTTAAAAAAAGAAAAAAAAAAAACCTTTATAATCTATCCCAACAAAAGCCGAAGGACAGAGAAATGACATTAAACAATCACGGGAGCTTTTCTTCATGCTGATCTGAAGTTGTCACTTTGCTATTGTGCATCTGCACAGAGCGCATCGATCTTTGATTACATATGCCCTTTTTCATATGTCAAACACATTCACACAGAGTCCAACGTTCTCATTCAAAGTCCACGTCGGTCTTCGCGTGTGGACGTGGGGATCATAAATTGGCCCTTTTCTGCATGCAGATGAAATGGGAAATATTTCCAGAAATAAAAGAAGGCCAAGAACGTATCACATGAAAAGTGCTACACAAAGGCATGTCTGCTTTAATGGCAAGCAGTAATTCTCCTGCTAGTTCTGCCAAATGAACAGCTTCACCAAGGAGAATTTGAATAACACTTTCCACACTAAAAGGGAACGCAAGGTTGTAATTTCAAAGGTAAATAATTCACTTTGTAAGTGTCGTTTTCTCAAATGTTGAGTGCGTGATGGAGGGCTTCCTCACACACAATAGTATCTGTCTATTTTCTTCAAGGAGGGGCTGCATTTAAATTGCCATTATGTTATCGCTAAGTATGGAGTTTCAAAGCTGGGTTAAAGGCAGGTGAGAGGGTTGGAAAGTACTGATGGTTGTAGATATAATTTGCTACTCGATCAATTTGAAGGTACTGTTTCACAGCTAAATGTGGCTTTTCAGTAAAGATAACTCATAAAGTTGAACAAACTAAAGAAAATTAACATATAAAAATAAGTTCAGTGCTTCAGTGCACTGATTGAATTAAAGTACATCTTGCGTGTCCGGTTTGAGTAGCGGTTTATGAATTTGTTTTTCTTTTTTCTTTTTTTGTACATTCTCCCTGAATGAGTCGAGAGTTCACCTGATCAATGGATGGGTGAATGGATGGAATAATTGATGAATCGATTGTCAGTTTTTGTGAAAATGTCAAATTTTCACCAATGAAATTTAAACATTATCTTGTGGCTTCATCTTTATGGCCATAAAGTTCAGAAGTGTCCAGATGGATACACGTTCTGTTAAAATCTGTCTTGCCGATTAATTTCTCTCTAATCATTTTCAGTCACAAATTTCATGTTTAATTAATGGGACTTGTTGTAGTTGTCTGTGCTATTGGTAACCCAGTGTGCACTGCAGTGGCTAATTCCTCAGCAGGATGTTAGCATTGGGCCAACAAGATATCAAGTGTGCGTGACTCAATGAATACTTTATTAGAGGGTGTTAATTTGTGGTTTGAGATTTGGCGCTCTTTCTCCTCCAATTTACATCAGCTGTGGATGGGCTGCTTATTTATTTATTTATTTATTTATTTTCTTTGTCCTCTGTTTCACAATTCTCTTCATTTAAACAAGCCAACAGAAGATACTGAATAGAAAAACGTGTTGGAACATTGGGTGGCAGCGTTGAGTCAACTTAGTAAATTTTTTAAATTGCAGTGGACCTGTGAACTACTCCAGTGAGTTAGGACCAAGGACTTCAACCATTGTTGCGTTAACTCTTGCTGCTTGTTTGTTGCGGCTCTTGTAGCGAACACTCATATTGCATAATATCATGTAAGTATCTAGAAATTGACCATGATGGCTGCTAAATTCCTTTCGACTCTTCTCAAAGTCCCAAGGTCAAGTATTGATGTGAAGCAGAATAACACATAAATGGATGCAGCAGTCCCGCAGACAGCAAAGCAGCTTTCCACCACTGTTCTATACAATTGGAATGAAGTTCTCCCACTCCAAAGCTTTGTCTCTTCCAAAGGATTGCAATTACTGCAGCCAAACAAGTCTCTCCTTTGATTCCTTCGTTAGGAGCACACTACTCCAAAAGGACGGCTCTTCACCGAGATGTTCGCTGGCAAACTGCAGCTTTGCTCTAATGTTCCTTCTTTTTTTTTCCCACTGGCACTAGCCCACTCTCTATTTCAGGTAAACTGGTACAAGCTGTTTTTGATGTTAGACGCATGCAGTTTTACACCATTAACTGCAAAAATACCTGTGATAAAAAAAAATTAGAGTTGTTGGAAAGCTTTGTTTCTGCCTCAAACAGTCTGATATTGAGGTCATATTGCTGAGGAGGTCAGTTCTGGACAGATGGGCACTCATTGGAAATATGCATCACTTGGCAGAAACAATTTGTTGCAATTTTATGGTGTAATTTCAGTTTTATTCAAAGCAGCTTACATCGGAGAAATGGTTCACAATATCACATTGGTCTCCAGGTGTAATTTGAATGACGTTTACTTCTTTAGGACCCCACATGAGAAATTTTTGTAAACACAGTCATACCTACATATCAGTATACAGTCTATTTAGCAAAATCCTAAACACCATAGTTTTTTCATCCAAGTTGGAGAGGTGCTGGAGTCTTTCCCACCCAACTGGTTTGAAGTTTATCTCAGGGATAACATTTATGAAAACCCACTAACTCACTCACACACTCAAATCTGTAGACATTTTAGAATCACCAGTTTACCAGTCGGAAGAAAGAGAAAAATCCCATATAAACACTAACAATGGGGGGTCATGCTAATCTGGAGGCAAACATTGTTTTTGTCATCCATTTACTGAGCATGTGCAGAAGAACTATTTGCCATGGCCGGCTGCGGTGCACTTGTACAGTAATGGAGCCGAAGATTTCCAGAAAGTCTCATTTTTGCCCATCTCCACAACCAGAGTTGGAGGATTTTATAAAAGTACCATCTTTGGCAGCCGTTGTCAAAAAGTTGCATTTTCAGTGGCTCCGAGCAGCGTTATTGTGTAAACAAACACCTAAATGACACGATAGTTTTACGTTTTCACTTGAAATCATTGCGTAAACAAGCTCTCATAGCAGGTAAAGAACCCTGTGCGATCAATTCAGCTTTATTCGTATAGTGCCAACTCAGATGGTAAATGATCAGAATAGATTTCACTTATATAGTGTTTTTCAACTCCTCTCGATGATGCATTCATCAGCAGCAGCGTCTGCAGCCTTGAATTCCTGACAATGCCTTTATGCCTATCATTTATGTTCGTATACAAATATCGGTTTGCTTAATTTCCTTCAGGATCTTAGCATTGTGAAAAGAGCACTTTTTCAAGTAAGTTAATGTTTTCTCCATGTATTCATCACTTAGCTGTAAAACACAGCTATGGAAGCACACATTAACTGTCATCAAGTCGCTAACAATCAATGTTCTTCTGGCGAAGATAATGGTGAACGCTCATTGCTCATCTTAGTCTTCTATAGTGTAAACTGCATTCAGACCGGAACGGTATTTACACATTTACAAAATGACTTTGCTTTGCTATTCATTAACCCTCTGGGGCCTGAAGCATTTTGTGCCGTTTTTCACTACAATTGATTTTTCCTTTATATCTCAGATATAAAATTCTTAAACCTTGCCTTTTTTGGTGTCATTTTGTTCAGGACAACCTCATAAATGCATTTCTGAAGTATTTTCATCACTTTGGCATACTGTATTAAAACAGTGGATCTAAAAACACCATAAAATTACAAATTCGGGTGGTAAAAACATAGATTTATTGACTATAAAATTCACAGACATGGTTAACGAATCATTTAGTTTACTTGTAAAGTAAATCTAAACTATAATTAACTAAAATGTATCAAAACAGGACTGAAAAAACAATTATATTCATATATTTACAGTGAAATAGAAGCACTGCCTCAGGCGTTTTTGTAAAACTATTTACAAAAGGTCACACATATAATGTCAGGTGAAGACAAATGATTTGTGCCACTCAAAAAAACAGATTGTGTCCAACACAACACAGAGGGACACATCACACATGGCATTTCCATGAAGTGTTTTTCCTTTTCTTGTATTCCTGCAGGCAATTTTTACATTTTAGCCTTTGGCTGTTGTGGTGGAGCTGGAATGGTGGGGACAGGGGTGGGGGACACGTCTCCTGGTCTGGGGGACACCTGTCTCCTCTCTAACAAAAATAAGCTGAGGTCTTCAATATTGCCATCAGAATCACTCTCAAACTCAGTGTCAGACTCGATGCTCTTCTTCTTCAAAAAAAAAAAAGTCGGAGCGCCTCATTGACGTTCATAAGGCGCGTCATTGTTTTGATAGAAAAAAAAAAATGAGTTCACTTGAAACTAAAAAACACTCTAATCTCACTAACTACACACTCACTACACACTCACTACACACTAACTACACACTAACTACACACTCACTAAAAGGTCAAATCATGATAATAGTCGCTTTTTCTCTGATATAAATCTCACCTCACTCTCTCTGTCTCTCTCTTTTTCACGGGTGAACTAAACAAAATGACACCTCCCACTATGGAAACTTTTGATTGGACATGGGCTCTTCTCAACCAATGAGTGAAAGGTATACTGGCACATTACAAGTGTTGTTTTTTTTGCTGCTCAGTTACTTTCACTTTCACTCCTGACCCCTCTTCTGCACCTGACGCACTAAAATATCGCGGAAAAACACAGACACAGTTTTCCTCATATCTCCGCTTTTATTTGGGCGATCAACATCATTTAAAAACGAGCTTGTAGTTTTATATCTGCACTTTCGACACGGGTTGAAACACTGGACCAGATGACGCTGTGCTGTGACGCTACTGCCTTTTCAAACGGTCATGTGATTTTGACGCTGCAGAGCGTCAATCGGCCCCAGAGGGTTAAAGGTCATCATGCACAAAACCTCCTTATTTATCCTGATGAAGTGACGAAGCTTCACATAAAATCAGCGAGTTGCAGAAAAGAAAATCACACTATTGTGCAAATAAAACTTAACTAAAGTACAACGTTGGTATACGACTGACTGTGTGTGGACGTGTCGGCCTGAACGGGACTTAAGAGGACCGACTCTCCACATCCCTTTGTTCTTGTCGGTGTATTTTGGATGGTATCGGCTTGGTCTTGGCCAGACCTTACAGCAGAGCTTATTTTAGGGTTAGTGTTGAGCCTCAAAGGAATGTATCTAAAAGTAACAAAGAAAAACCACAGCAAGCATTTATTCTTTTCTATGCATGGGTGTGTATCGCTGCGTCTAAAGTCTGGAAAGCAGCAAATAGAACATTTTAACCTCAGTGGGAATGTCTGTAAGTAGCTTCTTGCTGATTCAGGACCTCTGAGGGGAAGATGTTGTTGTCTGCATTGTGCCTGTGTGTGCATGTGTGTGTGTGTGTGCGTGCGTGTGTGTGTGTGTGTGTGTGTTTTTTTTGTCAAAAGAGTCTCAATGGAGCTTTGAACACAGCCGCTCACTGGCTGCTTTTCCATGAATGCATTTGGGTGAGTGTGTGCTCACATGGGGGTGGGCTGAAAAAACCCCCACAAAAACAATAAAAAAAAACAAGGCGCGTTTGCTCCTTTGACACATAAAGTTGGCGTATTTATGCTTCAATGACACATTTGACTTTGCTGAATCAACAATGTGCAAAGAGATGTCCCCTTCAAACACATCATTAACATGTAAAATCACTCACAGCAGAATTTATTTGGGACCGTATACTCAAATAACATGTAGTTGTGATAACTGCACTATCTTCCGATGTAATTACTTTTCCTCTGAGGTCAGTCGTCATCATTATACTTCTATATCATGTAACCACGAGGCCCTTGTATATACAGATCACATACTTATGACCATATTATAGGATATATCCATCCTGTTATTATACAATCCATTACTGGACTTTGTGACCCCAGGCAGTATTAAAAACTAAATTGGTCCCAGCAGTAAAAAAAAAGAAAGAAAGAAAAAAAGATTAGCGTTGGTTGTACCGTGAAGTCGGTATATGCAGATAGGCAGGCGAGCGCGGCAGCCTGCAGCAGATGAAAACTTCCAGTCACACACACACACAGAGAGAGAGAGAGAGAGACAGAGAGAGAGAGAGAGAGAGAGAGAGAGAGAGAGAGAGATATGAATACACCAACACTTCATTTAAATCTGGGCTCTGATTTGATTCTTTTCCGCATGGTCCATTATTTTTTTTTCTCCTTCCTCGCTTCCAGCTTTTTAATGAGTGTCTTCATTCTGCATGTTACTGTCTGACGCTGTGCTCCAAGCGACAGATATCTTTACACTCCAGTACACAATATAGTGCCAACGCCCTCTGTCCTCATTTTCTTCCGCTCCTCACTCTCGCAGGCAGTCGTCGAGTCCATGTCCGTCCAATTTGCAAAGCACTTTAAGTGATACGTAGCCGCCTCTCGCCAGTGTTCAATATCTCCCTCTCGCTGAGGCCGTCCGCGCCTCTTTTCCGACGCCCACTCCACCTTCTCTCGCTGTCTTCACTTTTATCTTCATTTTGCTCGTCTCCATATCCCCGCGCAGTCCTCAGTGGCTACAGTCTTTCTAAAAAACATACTTCATGTCGGGGATTCCTGGGAATATTTGCATAAAACTTATACGTTTTTAAGTTTCTTTGCACAAGCTTTGAACTTGTGAATGCTGCGAAAAACACAAGAAAATGTGTCAGAAACATTCTCGTGGCAAGGAAACATGCGGTGTTTTCCTCTCGTTCCAAGAGGATTACAGTAAAAGATGCTGCGGAAATGCTTTGTAGCTGTGATTACCCCGCTGATTACAGTGCTTGTTTACGTGTTTATTTAAAGTCTTTGCTCTTCAACATGTCTAAAGCAGGTCGAATCGAATCTGTCAAAAGCAAACACACACACACACACATGCATTTTCACTTGAAATGACATGGAAACGAGGTCTAAATCTTATGAAAACGCTGACCACGCAGTGAAGTTGGTCTCATCATTGAGTATTTTATTTTTCACCCAATTGGACCATATTGAGCTGGCCCCTTCAATACCAGTAATTTTACAGAGCATTAATATAAAAAGGAAGCTTTAAGCAGTATTTGTTTATTCATTCAGTCCTTATATGTGCTGCATTCACCGTCCTCTCCTCATTCCCCATTCTGACTATCATCCCTCCCCGGTCTGTGTTTATTAGTCACAGTCTGTGGCCTCGGGGTCAGTTTGGTCTTCTATTCCTTATTTCCTGTACAATGTCGTACCCCCACCTGTAACCACCCCACCTCCTCTCCGTCCCATCTCGCCCTCATCTCGTCTTCACACAGGCATATTTTCTCTTTGTCTCCACATCTTTCTCTCTTCCTGTCTGTCTGAACTCCTTCACCTTCCCCCCCGTCCTCGCCAGCACCCACAATCCTAATTTGTTTCCTCACTCAATTCGTGCCCCCGTCACCCCCATCTCCCCACGGAGCGCGCACACATCAGCTCCTCTCTGTTGTGTCGATTAGTCAGAGTTGAAGGCCTGGAGTCTGTCGCTGATGGACACATTTGTCTGCTCAGCAATCTGCTGCCGTGCGCCAGAAGCAGTGGCACACAAATCCAAATCCGTGCACACCCACCATCAATGTGCACCTATTTCTGTGCAGAGTCCACTATTACGACTGCCTGAGGTAACCTACTTTTTTTTTTTTTTTTCCCCCTTAGGAATCTCTGAGTTGAACTTCACAGGGGAGATCTGCACGGTATGCAGCACAAAGATCGATACACAGTGTTGGTGGGAGTGACTTCAGAGAGTGGAAGTCCTATCTTTCAAATCTCCAAAGTATCCAAAACAGGTATGTTGCCGCAAACTACAAATTCCTGCCGAATACACACAGACAGGAAATACAGTTTCCCGATTTAAAAAAAAACAAACAAACACTATAATATCATTTAAAAGTGGAAAATTACACAATTAAATGCGGAAAAGGAAAAGCTTTGTTTCAACTACATGATTTAAAACTATAAATAATTGAATCCATTCTAGTTCTTTTGTCAAAACTTTTTGGTGAAGTTGTTTAACCTTCTCCACTTGCTTCACAGCCCACGAATCTCTGAGTTTCCTCAGATCAATATGAAAAAAAAAAAAAGAAGAAAACAAATTCCTCCAAAACAATTTTTTTTTTTTTTCAGGATTCATTTATTCTTATTTTAGGAAACTATTTATCCCTACATAACTGTTTCAGCAAAGTATTTCCTAAAACACAGAATAAAGTTTTCTCTCACCAGATGGTGAGAACTGTTTCAGGAGGATATGTTTAAAAATGAGGAAAATGAAAAAGTGTATAAATATTAGGAATTCAATCGAAACACAAAGCTCATAAAACAGCTGAATGTTCTGATGACTAAAAGTCTATTCCTGACCAAATATAATCCACTTTTACTTTTATCATTGGCTCATCTGTTGATGACTGCATCTTTGCCTTAAATCTGCTTTACGTTGATGAAAAGACTTTTATTTGTCTTTTGTCAGGTCTGTTGTTGGCGTTGCTGTAATTCCCCCGCATGTCTGGAAATTCTTTTTGTCTGACTGTGCAAAGAAAATAATTCCATAAAAGAAGGGAATATGTAGGGGATGTCCTACATCCTCTAACAAGCTCCGGTAAACTGCTCCCTGTCTACATACTGCAAATGTTGCAAGTCCACTTAATAAGAGGCCAAGGAACTTCAAATCACAAACACGTGAGAACATTTTCCACAATTTGGGTCAAATCTTACATTTCATTGAGGAGGTGTCATGGGCCCCATTTCCATGTGAAAACGGAAAACGCATGTTGTGTTTTGAGTGTTTATTTACAAAACAACTGTGTTCTCAGCAACTGTAAACACAACTTTGTGAAAACATCTCACAAGCTGTAACTTTCTGAAATGGTGGTAACCCAACTTTTTTGAGACTCTGCTTTTTGCACATGCTCACCACAGCCATAGTAAATAGAGCTTCTGCACCTGCTCAGTATGTGAACAATAACAGCAAGGCTTGAATCCAGAGTGTCACGACTCCCAGATGTCCTTTCATGTGCTCCATGTGCCCTGAGCAAAACTACCGAACACACTGACGTGTCTCCTTTATCTGAAAGTGAACTCCATTGAAAGGTTAATGACAGCAGCTAATGTTTGCTCTTTTCTGTTGATTCAACCAAACTGTTTTGTTTGTTAATCCTGAAAGAAAGACATCATTTTATGGAGACTCAAATGATCGACAGCATGCTTGATATTGCAGGATGGAGGCTGCAATTTTGTGCCAAGTGAAGAAACAACTAAATATGAGCAGCTTTTGCTCCAAGGTCACGCGTTCGCCTCCCAAAGCGGCTCAGTCAGACTCGGTTCATGTGTCGGATGGCACTGCGGAGACCTCGCTGTGGTTTTGGTATCAGTGTACAGACAAGTTTGCTTTTGTGTCAGCAGCTGAGCTTTTTTCTGGGTAACTGACCAGATGAACACTTGCCAGGTTGTTACAGGAATAAGCTACTCAAGAAAAACAATCTGAGTTTTTTTTTTTGCTGTTATAAAGGGCAGTTTAAAACTGGATAAAGGAAGAAAATATGACTACTGAGCATTTGGAGCATCAGAAGTTATGCTGTTGTTTTATGCTCAAGATCACTCAATGCAATGATGAAATGGTTATTGTGAAATTCCATTAACTGAAAGGACAAAGCTGAAAGTGGGTGCTTGTGAAAAATTACACATTTTCAAATTCTATGGTAATGAGCAAGTATTTTTTAAATATTTTCCTTAAGTTTAACATTTTTCTCCCACCTAAGTATAATTATTCCCATATAATCACCTTTTCTACTACAAATGCAATTTAACTTATAAAACCTTTGATCTGTTTTATCTACTAAACGAGCACGATTCTACGTTTATTTTGGGGACTTCTTCCTCAAAAGCAAATCAAAACTCTACATTGTTTTCATTCTCTTAAAGAAAATAATTTAAACACTTTAGAAAATGAGAACCTCCCTCCAATTTTCCACCAGGCCGTTGCTAAAAGCAACCACTCGTGGCAAACTCGTATAGTATTTCATCGAGTTTTGGTGTGTCCGACTCCATTTCCGTGAAAACGGAAGAAACAACATCATTTCCAGTGTTTTCCACTGTTTCTGTGGAAACAGCTGCTTTCAAAATATTACGATGTAAACGCGAGACGTTTCTGAAACAAAAATACAAACAAAATGCTTTTTAACTTGAAACGTGTAAACGGGGCTAAAAAGTAACTGCACTCTCATCGCCTCTGTTGACAACGATTGAGCGTTCATCAATTCTGACACCATCAAATCTCACTTTGGAAAATTTGCAGTCAAAATTTGTCTTTTAGTAATTTTAGTGTGTTTTCTATTCTTGTGTTGAAGACTTGCTGAGCTCCATAGCAACAGCTCAGTGCTGCTGGTTGGTCTCACTTTTTACCCCCTCTTGAGGATTTTTGTCTGACTCTCAGAAAACTGCACACTTTGTCACAGACTGAGGGTATGGGACAGTCTTGCAACGATCCATCTGAGACGCATTAGTATTACCATCTCCATCCAACTCAAGTTTACAGCACGTGAGAGATTGTACGGCTCGAGTGACTGATAGAGGTAAAGTGGGAGACTATTTCATCGCTACCACCATGGGTTGGTATAGCCATGCTTTCTCCCAGGAGTCGACATGTGTGGTGCTGTTGTCTAGTTAAAACAAAATGCAAAACCAGGCGTACTCCAGCTGTTTCCCATTGGCAGGCTTTTTTCATCTTTAATTATTTTTTTTGTGGAAGTCAGCTGGGGGAAAGAGATGATTTAGAATAGTGAAATAAAGGCAAACTGGGGGGGGGGGGGGGAGTGGAAAATCAAACACTCTGGCTGTGGGTGATGAACGTCTGCTGTGGTTGCACGTCTCCTCCGGTCCATCCCAGGAGGAGAAGGAGGGATGAGAGGCGCACAAGGGGAAGAGGAGGTTTGTCTGAATCAACATGTTTTTTAAGGAGGATGCGAGAAACTGGGACAGTGGTGGCATCGCTGATGTCCCTGGGCTCAGCACGATGCAAACACAGGACACACACACACACACACAGACCGGCATGAACAAACACACATTTACACACGAAGAGATTCTCGTGCCCTTGGGGAGCCCCACTTTCAAAGTGCTTTCAAATGCTGCTGTGCAAAATCTCCATACATTATAGTCAGAATTTATATAAAAAGGCTCTATTTGCATAAATGTAGTCACGTAGGAACCAAACGCGGAGGAGAGGGTCTTCAAGCGGCTTGACTTGTTAGTCCATCTGACACAAACTACGGGCATATGTCACCTCACATGCATTCATACATGAACATGATAAAATGACTGACGTGCTCTGAGAGTGATTCCAGGTTGAAGTCTGCCCTATTAGGTGCCTGATTGCATTAGATATGCAAATGAGGCCCAGCTGGAGCCAATCCTGTCACACCTGTGGGTCCTCGAGGTCCTACGGAGACAAACTGGAGAGGTGCGATTTTAATGATGTGCTCTAATATGAAGGAGACTCTCATTAATTATCGTTAATCTGCAAACATGTGCTTTGAAAAAAAAAAATTAAAAATCGACATTAGTGTGTTATTTTTAGCTGGAATAGCCTCTGGAGAAATACCTGGCGAGTGTAAAGAATAGCTTTTAATCTGAGATGATTTGAAGCCATGAAGAGTTTGATTAATGTTTGAGGAAAAGAAAATCCTCTTTCATGATATATTTTTGCTCTATTAATATTACTGCCGTATTTAAAGATGATGAATGCCACAAAGATGGCTCGAGGAATTTAACATGAACAGTACGACCTTAAGGTAAAAATTGCATACACTTTGATATAGTAGCTAATACATTGTCGTTTAGGGGGGGAAAACGCTGCTATTGAAAACTATTATGTTTTCTAACATGCTATTGTATTGTTTATTTTAGTTGAAACCTCAGGCCCCGTTTATGTGGCGTCTCCAAGTGAAGACGCAAATCTTTTGTCGCTGTTTGAGTGTCTGCTTCCATGACAACGGCGCTCTGAGCCACTCAAAACGCAGAGCCACTGAAAAAGAGTTTATAAATACATTTTGTATGAGCATCACAGAGAATCCAACAGGTTTGAAAAATAGGATAACAAAGGACCTGTATATCTTACATATTATAATATATTTCACTCGACAAAACAAATGAAACAGCAGTGCAAACCCTCAGTGATGTTCAGTCATTTCAGTCAAATCCCACAACACACATGCAAAGTCTTGCTGAACGTAGTATTTTTGAGGTAAATGCTGAATTATTTTAAAAACGTTGCTTTAACAGCTGTTGATAATGCTTAAAATCCACATGCAATCAAAAGTTTTTACAATCATGTTAGAACACACAATAAAAAAAAAAAAAAAGATATTTGAAATAAACAGTGATCCATAATCATGCATTCCGCTTTCCTTGGCCTCCATTCTTAATCATTAGACACCATGACCCGAACAGAGTGAGCTCTTCTGTGTGTGAGATGTTTGTCGTATGTTGTAGTGACATAATGCTTTTGCATCGTCTCTAATTTCAGGATATGTTTTATTGGTATTCATTTATTTTCAGCCTACAATTAAAAAAAAAAAGAAAAAGTGTTTGATCATCAAGAAAAAAAATCATGATTTACTTTAATAATAGAAAATAATACATTATGGATCTACACTGTAACTTTATCTTGTTTGCATCATACTTGGTTGAAAATAATATATCATATCCTGTATTTTGGTCAAAATTGCTACACTGAATGAAATTATATAATATATTTTAGGACCTCAATACACATCGTCGGATTTATTTTTATGTCATTTGTTTATATGCCACATCCAAGAAATGTGCAATGTGTTTTTAGTGAAAACTAGTTTGTTTCATTCTGAAGTTGTATGAATGTCAAGTGAAATTATTCCGTCTCGTCGGGATTTCTGTGCCAATACATGTAACACTATCACACCGATGTACCACCATGAATATCTAATTTAATGAGTGTTTGGATTGGCTTTCAGAAATGTCCAATGTACATAATGAATTATGTAGAACCATTATGTGTGGATTAAATTTTAAAGACAAAAAAGAACATGGGTCCTCCTCTGTTTCGCTGTGTAAACCGCGCAGACATACATCCCCACATACAATCATATCATCAGCTCAACACCAGCCAGGCTTGAAATGGAGCCTGTTTTCACCGCTCGCCTCAATTCTTTTAGATGAGTTGCACTGGTCTGCTTATAGTGAGTGTGAAATGAGCTGAGCAAAAGTGGTTTTGCTCAGGCAGTTATGCCCGTACCAAGGAGGGAAATGAATGGCCGGGTGTTTTTTACTTGACTGGCTGCACATAGGAAACGCCGTTTGGACGCGATGAAGAGGAGTTGTATTCAGACAAATGTACATGTGCGGATTTGAAGTGACTTTATGATTAAAGTAAATAACACGTGACATGACATCTATGTCTCTCGTGCTCGGGCCATTAGGGTTTTTTCGACCACTTTGTCCGCACTTGTCATGCAATGCAGCCGCGGCACAGCGGCAAAGAGCTTCAACTCCTTGGCGGCTCCACCGGATCAGTTCCACTTCAGAAAGCATTTGATCGGACATACAAGATGATGTACGACACAACTTGTGTGTAGTTGACATCAAAAAGGCATCAACGGAAAACAAAGTAGCGTAAATAAGACGATCGCGACAGGACGGATAGCATAATTCTTCTTTGTTCGGCTGTATTAGACACAACGATAACGACCTAACGAAAACCTTGCCAAGGCTTGATTAGGAGGGAGAGAATTCACCAAGTCGAGCATCACACTGCTGAGCTTGTTCACACTAATTAGGCCTAAAGAGCCGAGGCGTATTGGAATGTCATTAGTCTAGCAGGTATTTGGTGATAATCCAAAGGATCTAATTTAGCCTGATTATAGTATCAAATGAAAGGTTAAGTGATCAGAAACACTATTATTCCCCTAAGACAACGCCAATATACGCATCGAATGCCATGTGCAATTAGTTTAATGACAACGTCAACTTCGTGTAGATTAAAGCTGAAACAAAATGAACATGGATCACAAAAATGATAGCGCTTTAACTTCTCAGGATCACCCTGTACACTGACGTGAACTAACGTCTACCTCTTTTATTCTTTTGGTTTTTTAAACCTAAATCCATCATAGAGTCCAGACTACACTAACAAATTAGACCAACATATTTTCGGTGCCAACCGTATTCCACTATTCAAGGTAAAAATCTTGAAATGCAGTTTCTTGGAATCATATCACATCATCATTCAACTGAAAGTATCTGATGTTTGAAATATTTTAGTGTAAAGCCAGATATAGAACTGCTTGTGGCACCCTTAGAATCGCTTTTAGAGACACAGTGTTTTACCCCTTGATCTAAAATTGAGAGACTCAATTGATAGACTTGTATGACCACTATCAGAATTGAGGGGATGTTGAATCAAGGTGGTCTTTGAGGTAAAATCATTCGATCTGCAATGAGACGGGGACATGTTTTCTTTCACTAAGTGCCTTTTATATTTGTTACATTGTCATCTAAACTAATGACATGAGACCAACAGTACTGCCAGTAGCATAGTCCAGGGATTACCCTTGTATAGTCACTTATTTTTCAGTCAGCATTGTGTGCACCCACTTCTAAATCCCCCAGAATGCAACACTCAGTAGTATCTACGAGCTGTATTGCCTATTTTATTTTCACCATAGAATGATGAGGCCATGAATTTCTCAGGCTCGTATTCACTCATTTGGTCGGTAATGTCTATGTTTACTGCGTGCTGCATAGTAAACAACACACTGCAGCATGAGGGCTGATGAGCCAATCAGAAGCAGAGTAGGGCGGGACATGATGAGGCAATTATTACTAACCCATATATTATTTTGAAATTATATGGCATTGAGGAAATACATTGGACATATTTTCACTGAATAGAGTCATCTTAAAGGCCACTGGTTCTAAAATAAATACATAAATAAATGAATCACATTTCTGGGCTGTTTTAAAAGAAGGTATACATCAAGAGTATACCCACCTCTCCAGGGACCATTACACCACTGTGTGATGCCTTTATTACCCCCCCAAACTAACTTCTTGTTCATACAACATCAACAAGGCTCTGAGGTTCATGCATCTGACCATTATTATGTAGTGAAACTAATTTTCTCATTGAGATATTTTAGTCAACTCCTGTAAATTTAACCAACAAACGAGAGCGGTAATGTTACCTTTTCAATAGCCTAGTTCATAGTAAACCAGGGGGAAGAATAATGGAAATACCAAAGTCGAAGGGAGCAATCTTCAGGGTCATGCATAACTAACCAGAAATGTCACTTGCCGCTATTTCATGGTGGTGCTGCTGATAAATGATCAAATTACCACAGTGAATGGGATTCATTTTGCTTGGCTTAAGCATGTCCTTCTGTTTTTCTTTTTTTTCCCCTTCACTTAAATGGACTGTTTATTAATGTCATTGGCAAGATCACCTGATTGGTAATGCTGCCTGCCTGGATTTCTTATCATTGCTTGTGTTGTAAAAAAGGCTCTAATCTATGTTTGAATTTATTACGGAAATGTAATGTTAATATATGTTTCATAATGTTTGTATAAATAAGTTAAAAGGACTTAATTTTGAAAGTGTTTTAAGGCACAAACTAAGTTCCGAGAGTTTTTGATTCCTACGGTGGAGTTTACAGACAGACCACACAGTTCATGAATGCAACCTCACGTAAACGAACTTTAAAGTTAATACGATGGCAAAAGGAAGAACTCTCTTCATGACATTTGGTGACTGAGGTACTATTTGATCATATATGATCTGTTTGTACATTGATGCAATTTCACCCTTACAATGTGTGTTTTCAAGAGTGGGAGTTTATACTTTACATTTTGTGTCGGTTGCAGTTCTCGCGGCGTGCCGGTACTCTGTGAGGGCTTTTCCACCGGAAAGAACCAGGGGCTAGTTCGGAGCCAGGGCCAAACTTGGCACCAGGTCTTTGTCTTTCCACTGCCAAAGCTTGGACTAAACAGGAGCTAAACGGGTACTACGCTGGCCCCAGATCGTTGCTGGGCCATAGCGGAGCCACAGCGGGGCCAGAGCTGGGCAGGCTGCGTTGTGGTCCGCTATGAGACGCTCCATTATTATCTTTTAACCCACAGAACTTTATAATGAAGCCATACTCTTGGTTCATTAGCAACTAAAATACATACTACTGTAAATGAAAGTTTGGATTTTTTAGCCATTAAATGAGCATTTTAATTGGCTTCATGTGAAAGAGAACTTTAATCAGTGTGTTTACGTACGTTTCCATTATAAACGGTTTTAGAGCTGCATTCTATCATTCTACAACTCCACTCCTCCTGATGTTGAAGGATTTGATTCAGACACGTCCAGAAATAAAGTGAAAGGAGCAGAAATTCACTATGTAATGCCCAAAAGTTGAATTCACACGTGCATATTTCTTCCTGGCCACTTCGGAGCTCCGGACTATAACGAGACGGACGTGAAAAAACACCAAGAGCAATACAAGGAGACTCGATGTTTTCTCATTCTTTGGTTGTATCAGAAAACAAACACCCGTTCCAAACGAACCTGAGTCCCTGGTCATGAAAAAAGCGACACTGCAGTGTAAATCCATATGTTAAACAATGTCAAAGGAACTTGCACTTTCTCTCTCGCTTTCTTTTTTTTAAAAACTTAAATTCATTATTTAACTGTGCGCCTAAAAGCTAGCACCCATCGACTGGACAAACTTAAAACTGCTCCCAAGACTGCTAATAATTTTAATATTATAAGATGCCTAATATCAAAAATATTCCAATTATGTGGATCTGTCCACAATCTTCACAGAATGTCCAGTTGTTGCCGACGTATAAACTTGGACAAAACAGATTAGCGCTGCCACCAGTAGAATTGCTCCCCCGAGCAACAGCTAATGTGGCAAAGAACATCAATTTAATGAAATGCTTCCTCTGAGGCTATGAAATTTCTTTCATAAAGTTGTACAAATAGATATCGGAAAGCAGAATTTATCACAGAGACTCATAAACAGACACAGAATCATAAGAGCATAATTACAGACCATATTGCATCCAATAATCTCTTGCTCCTGTTCAGAGCTGTGCCATGTGCTTTCAAAGGTCACAGTGATCTTAAGGGAGGAATTCAACTGGATAGCACCATAAGTAAACAAACTATGTTTGCGCTTTTTAATATGGAGATCAATTTTGATTCATCTGATGGCTGTTTTGTGTGAGACAACGCACTGGAAAGGCACTGACATGTTTGCAAATTGAGGAATAAAAGGTTTTCTTTGTTAAAACGAAAAACAAATTAAACAATGGGTTCATTTTTGCGGGTATCTGACAAGGGAGATTGTGGCTCTCTGCCGGTGTAACGGAAATAATAAGACAGAAAATGAAGTGAGCTACAGGAACCCAGCACGTTCTCTGCAGCGCCAACTGTTATGCCTCTGTCTGCTCTAAAATTGATTAAACAGCAATAACCACATACTAGTCAAAGAAGGGAGGAAACTAACCAAATACGCAGTAAATTTAATTTAACCTTTGGAGGAAACAAGGGAACAATTGTCCTCGGCACTAATCCACATACCAACTGTAACTGAACAAATGTTAGGAAGACAAATTCATTCACGTGGCTGAGCATTATCCAAGGCTCGACCTTCAGCTCCAAAGAATTCACAGCTTCATGCTGCAAATGGATTCAGGACTTTTTTTTAATGTAATTTCTATAAAATAATGCAACTGTGATTTGCATGAAATGATACAAACATGCAGAATGTCAATGTTGTGTAAAATATTACAGTCATGCAATACACTCTATAAATAGAGAGTCTAGGAGATTTTGATGCAGGGGCCGCGGGCAGCACAATGTCATCCTAATTTCAAAGTACAGTTTGTCACAATTCGATCCGCTTTTTGTGGGGGGTTTTTCTTCGTTTATTGCGCATGTTCATATTTTGATAAACATAAATGTATTGTGTAGCCACACTTGGTATGCAGCAAGATCATGAGATACACAGTAAGTTGCTGCATTTAAAAAGACATCACTCAGATTATGTGCTTGTTTTATGACTGCAGCCATTCTCACTGTTACAGTCACCTCTTATTGAAGACGAGGTACAACTCTGGCAAAACAACGCGCAGGAGAAATACACTCTGGATGGTCATCTCCAAATCAAAGCTGTTGTTTTTAGCATATATATATATATATACACGTACAACATCCTCATCCACCTGGCAACACCTTCACTTGATGAGCTGGGTGATTGGCTGTAAAAGCAACAAACTCATTGATCTCATTGAGCAAAGACAGTATTTTTTTGTACAATTTGACAAAGATCACAAAGCTGCTGGTAGTTTTCTTATTTTTTGCTGTTTTTCCACACATGGTGATGGTCTTCCTTACATCCATCTACTTTCTTGAATTATTCTTTTGGAGATGTTACAGTTTCTCCCATCATAGGCTGTTAAGAAAAAGGGATGTTTATTGGTCGGTGTATGTGTTTGAGTGTGCATGTTTGTGTGGTGGTCAGTCAGCCCAGTGATGTAGGGGTCTGTCCTGGAGGTTGCAGGTGGCAAACTCAGCCATCTGCCATGCCACCGTATTAGGACAGTGTCTCACCACCTGCTCGGTCGAGTTAAAAAAAATACACATATGGACCCACACACACAGACACACACCCTCCCACACATGGCTGCACACAGATGTACACAAACAGAAGCCTGGAGGGCAGAGATGAAAGATCCCTCTCATCAGCCTTACACTGAGACCTGGAGATTGTGGCCATACACATGACCACCTGACCCAAGGACACACACACACACACACACACACACACACACACACACACACACACACACACACACACACACACACACACACACACACACACACATACACACAAATTCACACATATGCATACATACGCTCCCCTTTATGTTGCTGTGTTTTGTGTTTTCACACCCCATGTCTAACGCCGTGCTTCGGATTATGTGTTCTAAATGTGCCTATTTGAATATTACTGCTTTGAAGAAAAAAATCTGCGTTTCCTGTCATCGCTAACCACCTCATTCCTGGCCTCCACACCACAGATAATAAACAACATCAAATCCTGACACGTGGGTGTGTTCTTGTGGGTGTATGGTTGTGAGCCACCACAATGTCACCGTATTAACCAGATCAGAAGTACAATGAGTAAATAGGTCAACTAGAAACTCCTTAGTGCCAATTTAGAGCCTGATGAAAGGGCGTGGGAAGACATATATCATTATAAACCTTATTAAACGGGCCAGCGTCTGTCCCAGAGGCTGTAGCATCGATGCTGTAAAAAATGTTATCGATGTCGTCGTAATATGTGCTATAGTGCTCATTATACATACCATGATAAGTAGCCAACACGCTGACACATTTAGGATTTAGGTGTTTTTTTTAATGTCTGGTGCTGCTCCCATACGGTGCAGTTTTTGTATTTAGTGTTCTCCGGTGGCCCCTGTGTTTAACACATCGCCGTGAGAATGCAGACAAAGATTGTTTATGAAGAACACATCTCTCCCCACGAGTCCATTATTTTACTAGAACTGTGGTGGTGGTATGGGCATGAACGGCAGGCAGACAAATGTGCATATTTTTGCAGCATTTAGTGGACTTATGATATGTTTTTTTAAACTCACAATTTGGTGCACTCACTTGTCCTCTGTGTATCTTAAAGCTAATCACTGACAGCTCCAGAGAAGTAGACCGGACGTGTAATCAATGTGAGGCACACTCTAATGGAATATTAATGATACAAGTGGAGATTTTGGGAATGTTTTGAAGCCTTTGTTTTGCTTATGTAACTGATAAAAAGATTCACTTCTTAATGGGATCACATCTATCTGTTTAAGCCGCAGGAATACTGAGCTATACAAAATGTATTTTTGAGATAATACTTTTTTGTTAAGGTCTGTTTGATAGTGGAAGTGTCAACTGCACAGTACGTGCCTTTTTTTTTAACCTTGTCCACTAAAGTTTGCTGGAAAACAATAAAAATGTAATCTCCATTAACTCTGATATTGTTGACTGGTTCTGATAGAAACGAGTCAATATGCCAATACATCATGGCCCAATCACAATTCAATGTTGTACCCCTACCCCTAGCCCTTAGCCCTCCGCCTCCGCCTCCGCCTCCGCCTTCCCCTCCACCCTCCAAAATTAGGGCAAAGGCAAAGGGGTAAAAGTTTCAGCCCTTAGATTTGGGACACCCCTTTCCCTCTGCTCACCCCCGCCCCTCTCGCTCCGTCTCATAGTTGTGACGTCATAATACGGTGCCGTTATATCAGCAGAGCTGACCCACGGATGTTTGTTGATTTTCCAGCAGGAGCGTCGTCATGCCGTCCCAAATTCAGCGTGTTGCAGTAGCTTGGTTGCTTTGTTTTGTTTTCCGCCGTTCCGCATCAAGGCGAAGAAATAGACGGAGACAAGGATTACCTCATTTTTTGCGCTGTATTGGACTTCAGAAATATTTCCTCATTCACCATGGGAAAGCGGATGAGCTTCCTTGTTTGCTCGGGGGTCCCTGTTTTCAAAACACCCATATTAGAAGACTTTGGAACTATACAGTGTAATAATAAAATGTTATAAACACGGTCTCTACGAAACAAATACACACGGAAGCTACGTACGGCAGACGGCAGCGCTACTGCCTTTCTTACTAGTATGAAACACAACAGGTTTCTATAACTTTAGAAGCGTATATATGTGAAATGCGAGTCCTTCGGCGCCAAGTCCTCATACACAACAGGTTTATATAACTTTAGAAGCGTATACATGTGAAATGCGAGTCCTTGTTGGTGATTTGCGTGGAAGTTTGAAACTCCTCCTACCTCTCTGTTTAAAGTGTGCATCTGTAAACGCTCCGTTTCGAGGGGTGAATAGCCCTTCCCCTTACCCCTCCACCTTTGCGCACTAGTGAAATGGGACACCCCTTAGACTCTCGTGAACGTGCATTTCAAAGGGGTAGGGGAAAGGGGTAGGGCTAAGGGGTAGAATTGGGACGCAGCACATATATATCATAAACCAAGCATGCAAATTGAAACAATCACTAACTGTCTATCACATTAAATTCACATGAGGAATGGTAAAATGATACATAACAACTGGTTTTACATCTCAAATCCTGTTTAGATGTTGTGTTTTCGTTTCAGAAAGGTTTTGCGTTTACACGGCAACGTTCTGTTCCATTTACATGGGAATGAAAGCATCACTGAAAATAATGCAGTTTTCATGTTGGGCCACATGTGGGTGCCATTGGCTGTTTTCCTCTGTCCTTATGGAGATAGAGCCAGAGCCAGCACCATTGTCGACGAAACGGACATACAAAACTAGTTGAGTTTTCTGCTTTGACTTGCCTTAGACGTTGTTGGGTAAATGTAAACATTCATAATTTTTTCACCTTATTATCTGAAGTCGAATTAGGACAGTAAAGCTTTTAAATGTGAACCTGTGAGCTTTGTGTTCAAGCCCATCCACATAATTTAAGAAACCATTAGAGGTTATTTAACAAGATGCTCCACTGGTAAGCTGATGGCCCCCAAAAAATTACTTTCTACCTGATTGCTCATACTTGCAATTTAGACTTATAATTAATTTTTGAACTCATTTGCTCCACACTGTCTATGGACATGATGTCTTTTGCTCCAAAGTATTTCTATTGTTCGTCATATGAATTTAAAAATGCAGATATTCTCACTTGTTTATAGGTATTTGGCTTTCTTCTCTCCAGGCAAGTATGTTTTCATAACATACCTTTGACACGTTTAAAATTGTTCTTCCAATCATCAGAAATGTCCATTGAGTCATACATCAGGATGTTTCTCTTGAAGGCAGTAACTGCTAAGGTGAAGGTTGATTGATTGCAGCAAATATTCCAAAGAAATTAACATTCTAGGCTAGTAGACCAAAGCCTGATCTCTTACAATCACACCAATCCAATATGAGGCTGTTGGCCTGATGTTGGGTTCCCCAGGTTGTGGTTCATATACAAAAGGTAAAGGAAAAAGTAAATCCAATCCATTCTATCCTCAGTTTATGAGGTTTATCATTTGGATGCACTCAACTGCACATAGAGGTTGACAAACACAAGGATGAAAACAACCAAGATTTCATAATTGTGAACATTTAAATTGAACTAATTTCATGAAAACAAACAACATTTGAAATGTACACTTCTAAATTCAATGCATTGGTTTTTTAATGTGGCCTATGTTCATATGAGATGTATTAATTGGTTCACCAAACTCTAATCATAACTAATAAATTCAAGAATTTGCTCCTCGGCTCATATTTGCTCTGTATATTTACCATAGGAAGCCAATGTCTTTCATACATTTCTCTATCTGACTGTTAATCAAGACAAGGCCTTTTATGCCAGAGATAACCGCCCTATTGTTTTATGAAATATTTGGATCCCTTTTAATAAATGGACACTCATGATACAGTCAATTAAACTCTCATTCAACAAGTATATTGTCTGAATAGTGTAATCAGTAGTTTAATTGACTTGAGTCTGCATGGAAATGTGCATTCCGTGAACATTTTGGAGTGGAAATCCACCAAAGCCAAATAAAGCCATGCCTCGTTGTTATCTTCCACTGAGAAAAAATGAGAAAAAAATAAATAAATAAAAACAACAAAAAGCAGTAGCCATGGCTGCCACAATGTGAGCTTCCTGTTTTTGAAAATTAGATATAAACTGATTAGCAGGGACCTGAAGTATTGGTCCATTGTGCTGAATCCCAGCGAGGAGCTGCAGCAGCCTGGCTTCTCTTTAATAAAGCTATCAGTCAGTTTGTGCCATGCATGATTGGAAATGATGGTGAAGGACATTTTAATAAGGTCTGGGTTGAAAAAAATTGCATGGCTACATATTACTCATCACAGTGGTTGTTGGCTGGAATTGTCTTTGTTCATAAAAGTCAGCCACATAATAATGTGTTACAGTGATTTCAAATAGTTTTTAAACAACAAATGCAATATATTTGTGATGCACATCTATTTGGTCATGATAGACTCATGGACACAGACCACTGAATGTGCTGTGGTGCTGTGGTATGTGGCATTACTTTGCTACCAGCAAATCTTTCAAGGTATTTGTGAAACATGTAACATGTTGTGATAAAATATCAGATTTTTTTTTGTCATTTCAAAGGTTTGTATGTGTTTACCTGAAACTAAAGTTATCAAGCGAGCCAACTATCTCCAGGTTGTAGAGACTTACTTGTTACTTGTTGTACCACCATTTCCTTGAACAAGATGTTGTAGTGAATCACTTTAGGATCCGGTGTTGTGGTGTAGTCCAGCATATATGGCATAAACCCACTTATTGTCCAGTCAGCATTACGTATACCCACCCTTGAATTACCCCAATGCACCACTCTGCACTATTTTTTTCCCGGAGGTAATGAAGCCATGACCCCCCCCTACTCTGCTTCTGATTGGCTTGTATTTGTAACATTCACTGACTTGATTGGTTCATGTCTGTTTGCTGTGCAGAATGAAGGCTAACAAGCCAGTAGGCGGCATTGTGGGGTGGCTCATTCCGAGGCAGATATTGCTCACCGATTAATCATGCCTAAATGATGGGACAGTGTGTCATTACCATGGATAGGTTTTCAGTAAATCTTACATGCTGTGGCATTTCTTGGCACCTTTCAAAGAAGGCACAAGTTGAGAGTATACACATTTCTCCAGGGAGTACGACGCCACTGTTCCATTGTGTTTTGAATCCCATGTGATACCACACAATAGGTGTTAACACATGGTAAATAATCTCCAAACAACTGTTAAATAACTGAAAAATCACCACTGCACTGGCAATACATCAATCTCTGCACCTGGAGGCAGCCGGCAGGATCCTGTTGAAAGAGGGCACTGCCATCAGGCAATAATGTTTCCATAAAAGGGTGTACAAGGTCTACAACAATGCTTTTAGTTAGATGCCACATGTCAGAGTAATGTCCATAGCGATGGAAGGACAAAAAGGTTTTGTGCAAAGCTTTTTTCCCCCGCAATTAATCTTGATTCAATTTGTTCCCCCAAAAAAGCAATGCATATGAATCCAGACATTCATGTGACTCAAACCAGCTGTAGTTCTGCATTCCTTGAGGTTGAGTTCTGATGTTGACATCTCCATTAATGGTGCTTTTTGTGATGGACAATGGCCAACATAAGCGGTGTGAGCATGCTGCAGATGCGTGACCTGTGATGTACTGTGTAGTCTGACACCTTTCTATCAGAACCAACATTACCTTGAAGCTTTTGACGCTATTTGAATATCAGCAGCTCATCTGTTAAACCACAAGGGTCCACATCCGCTCCCATTGAGCATCAATGTGCATTGTCTACTTTTTCTACTTTGGATTATTTTTCATAGATACTGACCACTGCAGACAGGAAATGTCCTTGTCGAAGTCACCCACTTACACACCAGATGGGATGACAGAATGTTCACATGCCATAGTCCATCTGCAACTGTTGCCATGACAAAAAGGCAATTCATGTATCACCTAAGTTGTCATTGGTCATAATGTTACGGCTGATGCTTTCATGGACCGACTGAAGTTTCACATGATCATATTTTTAAATTAAAGTACACGTAGGGGTAATATAATAATTTGCCAGAAGCATCTCCTCTGACAGCGACATTATTGAGGTTTATGGGGCACACTGATATTTTGACTGACAGGGATAAAACTGCAGCTATAAATAGAAACACCAAACCACTGCCGATGGCCATGAAAAGATGGGGGGGAAGAAAAACAGGAAACTGGGGTGATAATTTGAGCTTGCCGTTCATTTTCACTGCAAGGGTGAGTTCAGATACTGCATTTATTTTCAACAGTCCTGTTTTAGCCTGCACAGTGTGGGCTGTGTTGGCTTAAGGGTGAGGTTGGCATTGCACAGTGTGACAGTGCACATTGTCAGAAAGTCAAAAAGTCTTGCGACTTTATGTTGTTATCTGTTTGCACTTTATTCCTACCAATGGAACATGCAAACAGTGATGTGAAGGCTCTTAGAGGTTGACCTGGTAGTTTTTAGCGTCGTGTGCTTTGAGTCTACATATCTGGGAATTGAGAAATCACTCAGAAGCATATGGAGGCATAAACTTTGAGATATTACAATAGCATCCTTGTAATGAATGAAACACTGAGATTAATCTAGCCAGTTGCATAACGGAATGACTTGCCTCCAGATTGCATTATGAACAGTGATGGGAAATTGTTTCCAACATATATACATTATTGATATATCAGACCATAATTAATTAGAAAATAATTTATAGACCTTTCAGAGTTTCAATATTGGTTTCACGAAAAATAGTGTTGCATTACAAAGTAATACATTATTGTAATAGTCCTTTGGCGGTACGCAGTAAGTGTGCTTATCAATATGAATCTTATCATATCATGTGCTTATCAAAACTACCATTGTTATACTAAACACTGAAGGGTGAGTGGATTCAATAGCTACTCTTTCTACTTGAATTACTTTTAAATTGTCTTTCTGACATGATGTTCTGTCTCTCTCAAATGTAATCATTCATACTGTGTTGTGGACAGTTACGATTTCCCTAATATCTTGTTAACAATTCTGAACTAACACTCCTTCGAACAATATCATAAACAATATCAGACTTAAAGCAGCATATTAGCAGTAGTCTGTTTCTAAATAATCTATATTCAACATTTGCAACCTTAAATAAATGGTAGCATTGCTTTGGAAAGCATTTCTGCTGCTCTTGGTGCTTTATCACAGCTGTTATTATTACATTGGCATTGATATGCTTCTTTCAAGAAGTGGTGAGATTCAGTCATAGTATAAAACATCTTCCCTCCTTTGACTGATGCAATTTTAGATAAACAGCGGCACCCATTCACACGACATTGGTTTCAAGTGAAAATACAAACATATTCTGGCTTTTTGGGTATTCTTTTACACACATATGGTGCTTGGAGCCACTGGAAACAGCATTTTGAAAATCCTCTCTTTGCAGATGGTGGAAATGCTGCTACTGCATTCACATCATGGTTGAAGTAAAAAGTTCGAGAGCACATGCTCATTGGAAGGATAATATAACAACAATGGCAGCCTCCAGAGTGGCATGATTCTGAGTCCATTTTCTCCTGGGACTTGGTAGTTGACCGTCACAATAATTACAATCCAACTTGGTCGTCTGTACATATGGACTTCCGTGTACTCCCATTGTTGATGTCGCGTGAAAACGCTACGAACAGAGAATTGTGAAAACGGAGAATGAGGGTGCTTGTATCCTGTTCCAGATGGCAAATTTTTACATTATAATATACCATATTAATATCAATGACTAATAGAATATATAGCATAGCTGTTCTCCTGCTAGTATCTGGGGAGTATTTATATAACAGTCTGTTCCTGTTGTTACACTTATTGTGACCCAGAAGTTATTTATTTTCGTTGGGAAATATTCTTTGAATTTATTGGAAGACCTATCGTGCTGAGAAAATCAGATTTCTACTCAGAGTGGACCTCCTCTGAAGCTCTCTGTCACCAGTCAGGAGTGGCCTGGGCCACACTTTGTAAACCGCTTCATGAAATCAGTTAACACTTCAATACACCTCCGTGCACGATGAGAAGACACCCTGAATGAAAGAGGCAATTCAAGGGAATGGAAAAGTTACTTTCCCAAGTAAATAGTTATCTTTTCTAGTAAATAGTGTGGTAGTTCATTTACTTTTCAAAAAGTATTATCAATTTGTCATTTTCAGTATCCTGCACAACACTGGGAGTAGATGGATGGCCAGATGGGGCTATATATAAAGATGCAGCAATTTGTTCACTCAGTCAAACTTTAGTGGATGGTGTAAGTTATGTAATCTCGCTGGTACTGTGCCAATATGACTATCAATAGATCTTTTTTACTCTCTATTTTTGCTGAGAACTGCACTCCTCAAGTGTGAAAAATGGGCTCTGCACTGAAGTCGTAAGATGACGAGCTGCTGCAGTCAGTCTAAGGCAGTGCTTCTCATCGCACCTGAAAAGACGGAGCTTCAGCTCTGCACATGCAGCCCTCATGTAGGCTGCATGTCCCACGCCTAAGTGGGTTTTTCTGCTTTATTTGGTTTGGGAATTGTAGGAGCCGTTTTGTAGGATATCAAAACAATGCAATGAGGAGTAAGAGAGAAGAAATATGAAGTGCTGGACTGCTTGTAATGCTTTGCTCGTTGCTCCGTGCAAATGAGTCCATGTCTGTCAGACATGACAAACTAATCATTAGCAGACTAATCCAGGGCAGTTTGTTTTTCTTTATCAGAACAATAACGGTTGACTGAAAGCCATTTAAAGAGAAACCTTTACAATTTTGTCTCGGCCCCCACTCCCACTGTAACTCTAAAACCAGTCCACCCATCACCACTACCGACTGCTTAAATTAGCAGTTTGTCTGTCATACATTGTCCTGAAAGCCAGAGATCAGATTTGTCCACATTGATATGGTTCTTTTCCTGCTTTATTAATCCTTGCTGATGATATCTCCATGTCAGAGACAACCAAAAAGCTCCTCAGCCAATGAGTTTTTGAAGTTTCCATCACTGGATGACAATCTTAATGGCTGCAGTTAGACCTTCCAACAAATTTTTGCATGCATTTTCTGTGAGGGAAAGATACAACTTGTCATTAAGAAGATGAACTGCAGGATGAAACGGTAGCGTTTGTCCAATTCGATCTGAATGGGCATAAACCACTTTCCTAATTCCAAAGAAGCTGAAAGTTGGTGTTAAATATTGATCACAAAATTATCTTATTTTAGGGAGTTATGAAGGCAAGCATAATGGGTAGTATGGTTAGTCTGGCTATAGAATGTTCTGCCTCTATCTGGGCTCTACCCTTCGACCTGTTCGGCATAGGTGGCCCTACCTGGAGTGTAATGCTCCAGCTAACATAGCTCCAGGGGTCCCAGAGACGCATAAAGTATCCCACCACAGTGAGGTAGTGATCCCATTGGGATAGCTTTCATTTGCTGTAAGCTATAACAATCAACATTGAAAGCAATAAATGCCTGAAATACATCACCCTGTGTGGAATGAATCTATATGATGTATCAAGTGTCACTTTTTTAATTGAATCTGTGACTTAAATACACTTTTTATTGATATTCTAATTCACTGAATGTGAAATACCTCATTTCCAATGATAACCTGTCTGATTTCATGATTTCCATCTTTGAAAAATCCTACAAAATAACATCCTCTCCCTCCCCTTACTCTAAGGATGCAAATATATTTCAATTCCAAAGTCAAACTGTTAGACATGATATGTTTTCTACTTTACTGGAAAGTCCAATTCCAACGTATGAGATTGAGAGTTTCTGCATTATACTTGTGAAAGTTAAATTGGACCGGGACTGACTTCCAAACGATTTGTGATACAATTAGATTTGCATTGAGCACAGATAAATCCTCCCACCTGAGCAGATGAATGTTAGAAAAAGTTTTAACCTCTGCTCGCATATCATGATGCAGAGTGAAAATCTCAACTGTACCAGAAGAAAAAGAAGTGAAAATCACATTTCTGATTGAAGAGTTTTCAAAAAGTTGAACCACTGCAACTTTAAAGGGTATAGGATTGATGAAAAGACCAAAATGATCAATGTATTTGTATCCCTTGCAGTACTTTCTCACTCCGATTTATGCACATTAAAAAACATGAACTAGAACTTCAATGCACACTTTGGCTTTTTAAGAAAAAAGGCTTGAAGCAAATGGAACTAGAACAGGAGTAAATTGAACATTTCTTGTAGAACTACAGTGAGTATTTTCGGTGTATTTCGGATCGTCTTGAGTGGCAGATTGTG
Source organism: Blennius ocellaris (assembly GCF_963422515.1). NCBI lineage: Eukaryota > Metazoa > Chordata > Actinopteri > Blenniiformes > Blenniidae > Blennius > Blennius ocellaris. The sequence continues at coordinate 23,614,197 of NC_137652.1, forward strand.
CATCTGACACAGACGGAACATTGTAAATGTACACATATTATAAATTAGTGAGACAGAAAGCCCTCCTGTACATTACTAGTGTCGATTCAAGTCAGCAGCACTCACTCCATTCAATTACTTATTTGCATCTATCTGTGCATCTTTTCTTTCACCCTGATGCTTGTGTGTTATTTTGTCTGTTCTAGTGTCATTTCAAATTATCAGGTTCGTTTTAATTGTCATAGTACTCCTAAGAGTCACACCAGAGGAGGAAACACACACACACACACACACACACACACACAAACACACACACACACACACACACACACACACACACACAAACACACACACACACACACACACACACACACACACACACACACACACACACACACACACACACACACACACACACACACACACACACACACACGCACACACACATTTCTAGCCATCAAGGATTTACTTGTTCAGGATGAGCTTCATGACACCAAAGTTCTCAGTGATAACTACGGTGGTGCTATCAGAAGGTTGAACTCATGTTAACACGAAGGAGGCAGATCAAATCAGCGGCAGTGGCGGTCTGTGAAGTCGTTAAACTACTCCAGGTGTCACCCAGCCACACTTCAAGATCTTTTCCTTTTGTTCTTTGCTTTTAATTTCCCCCTACTGTTACCGATGGTGCTGCTTTGTTGATCCACGTCTGAAAGCATCAAGGAAACTGATGGAGGCTTTATGTGTGTCTGTATGTGTAGCCTTTATTTTCATATTCCTATCCCAGAGGTGGCTCTTCAGTCCCTCTGCAGTGGCTCCCTTAGGCTTTGGGAAGACTTAATGTAATTCAACTTAATCTTATTTTTAGTTTATTTGGACATCACATAATTTTTCAAAAAGAAAAAACCCAGCCAATATTTGTATGGGGCCTATGCGAGTAGTGCATGGGCTGAGAAGTGGGCCCCATGTAGATTTGTCCTCAGGTTCCATAATGGCACGAAATGCCAAATGGCCATGTGGGCTCTATGCAGCACTACACCAGGTATTTGGTGGGCCCCACCTGGACTACATACACAAGGCCCACCTCAATTCTGTTTTATGTGGGTACCACATGGGGACACTTTGGGCTGAAATATGGACTGCATGTGTGTTTGTCCTCTGGTTTCATAATGGCTGTATCTGGTTTCACAATGCCCATGTGAGCTCAACGCAGTTTTAATTTGGTCAACCCACATGGGACCACTCTGGGTTACCCAGTCTGAGCGCGTGCAAACATTTCCCATTATTGACCTAACAGCAACCGATAACAGAAGTGCATCATCTACATTTAAGTGTCTCGGTCTCCACAAACATAGATATAAAATATCTCACACACACATGCATGTCTTCTTTCAGTGCCTTATCAAGACTGAGAATAATTTCCTGCAGATAGACTCTAAACTCACCTGAAATTTATTGATTTCCCTAATGGGGACCTTTCCCCACGGTGACACGAGTCCCCGATGATTTCAAGTGCAATCAGGCTTAGATACACACCAGTATAGAAAAACAAGCCCACACACAGGCGTGCGTGTACACAGACATATACACACACACATCTTATAAGATAAGTTGCTTCCCAGTGCCGCCGTGGCCTCCTACTTGCCCGGTCAGAATTGATGTCAGAGTGGGGCCCTCTCAACGACCCCTGCCTTAATTGAAGAAAGCCGGTGAACAAGTGGACCGGAAAATTAGTTCTTCTTACCAGCCAGGCACCGAGTTGCACAGAAGTACAGTCAGACACACACACACACACACACACACACACACACACACACACACACACACACACACACACACACACACACACACACACACACACACGCACCCATAAACAGCGAAGGATTCCCCCTGCCGCTGACGCAGTGACCGCTTCCTGAACTTTGCTCTACTGGAACACAGTGATTGACATTCTCTGTGTCTAACATCACCCGAGGCTCATTTAAAACACTCTGCACCAGCTCCTAGCTTTTAAAGTTTAATTGGACATGACGAGGCTAATAGAAAAATTATGGTTGCAGTCTTCTGATGGACTCATCAGTTTATTGGAAACATGTTTTTTGCAGGTTTGGTTTCCATGGACTTGTGTCATCACCTTGCAGTTAATGTATTTGTGCAATTAGAGCACAAGAAAGTTGAATAGTGGTGAGCACGCTCTCATTCTATGTGGATTTTGCATTTTCTCCGTATGCTTATGCTTCTTTCCCGCTGCCTTAGCGGGAGTAAGTTTCACCCGTTTTTGAAATTCGCAAAAAGAAATCAGGAGACTCTCAATTTCGGATTGTGATTCTTGGGGCACTTTGCTGGATTGTTGTGTTCATTGTGCTACATCGGTATAAACAATGGTTTGAAGCTGTTTTTACGTCACATTCATTTCAGTAACTTGGACATAAAACTCTGGCAGAATTGCATCTCTGTATGAAGTTACTTTTTACTTCTTGTGAATTAAACACACTGAATACTTTGAACAAAGGTTTGATCCAAAAGTGTCCCAGTCCTACTGAACAAGTATCGCCTGCACAGTTTCATAGAATGCAAAGTATCATCCATCTTTATCTTTATTTCTGGCTTCAGCTGGAGTCTATCCATGCAATTATGGGCAACAGCAGTAGAGAACGCACTGATTTCCACCAATTTTAAATCCCTATTCTAGTTGCTTTTTGTTTGTGATGTAATACTTGTTTTTCCCCCTTCATTTGAGCCTCTGTTGTTGAAAAACTGTCCAGATCTTCAAACTTCTACTTTCTGTCAAAGCTCATATTGTTCATACTATAAATGAGGCACTCTCTGAAATGTGTTTTTGTCAAATTTACTTATGCTTTTCATTGATTTCCCAATGCACTCTTTGAGCTTCTTTCATTTAATTGAACTTTTGGGAGGTGCTCAACCGTTATTTGTTCGAGGCTCGAGTCTGAAGTGAGGGGAAAAAGGGAACATTGAGTGGTGCCTGAACTGAAAGGGTGGCCCATGGTCCTACCTGAGTGCTCTTCAGCCTCTTTGCCCGGAACACGGCGGCGATTAAGGTCATTTTTCTTTTTCCTCTGGGGATTGTTCGGAGTTACTCGTGAAATGTAGAAAATCATTATCTCAGGTTCAGACTGTATAAAGAGCTTCTGTCCTCTGCCTGGGCCCTCGGTAATGACCCCTTTACACACAGTCGGCCCTGAACTTTTCAGTTTCTAACTAATTAATCATCAGTCTCCAGTCTTCAGTTACAAACCATCATTGAGAGAAACTATCTCTGGTGAATAGTGAAGTGCTTTTCTGAAGCGATCAAATACCAAGGCAGTTACAAAGTGCTTTTCAGACCATTAAATCACTTTAATGTAGCTTAATTAAACAATGATGTATAATTTGAAAAAGTTTGAAAAGTGTGATTACAATTCAGGCAAAAGTATGGTATGATAATGACTAATCTATTCATGAAAGCACGATCAAAGTAAAACAATAACAAATAAAAGGTTGAAGGCTAAAGGTGTTGAGAGTAGCTGTTGCAATAAGCTCAATCTATCTGTACAAAACTGTTGTTCATCTTAATCCAACCAGGGATGTGAGCTACATCATCCTGCAGGGGCTCAAGGAGCCCCTCAAATAAAAGCTAAATAATAATTTGCGCACTTCAGGGGTGTCAAACATAAGGCAGGAGGGCCAAAACCGACCCACAGTAGTCTCCAATCCAGTTTGTCAAGCCACTCAGCAAATGGTAAAAATGTGCAAGAAAATGTTTGTTTGTTTCTTGTTTTTTTGCAAATTTCTTAAGAGTAGAGGACACCACACATCACTGGGACTCAAGCTGAGCTATACTGCCATGAAGGCTGTCAGGGTGAGGTTGTAGAAACATCCATGATGCAACAGCTACAGGAGACCTTTTTTGGACAGTTCACTGTATTTTGCACCAGAAGGTTTCATTAAAATAGGCCTTATGTTGAGATTATTGTCATTTTAGGTAGTCATTGTTAGTTCTTTTTCACCATGCATACTCTGTGCCACAACAACGAAAAGCCTAAAATGTACATACATATAAAGATGATGTTGGCCCTGTTTTACTAGTCCAGTCCACTCAATATGAAATTGGGCTGTGCATGGCCCCAAAACTAAAATAGACTTCGAAGATGCATGAAAAGCCATGATTTAGCTTGTTTCAGTTTCAATTTTCATCTTTCCGGATGTTCCATGCCATCAATAAGGTAATAATGGACAATAATGGAAAACCTGCTAGTAATGTGATGATTTTCAAAGTAATAAAGCACAAAACGTAAGAATGAGCCACGTTTAGTAAAAATATTTGATCCAGTATTGTAGTAATATTTTGAAGTATAAAATTACTGGAAAAGCAGAAACAATTAAAAAAAAGAAAATAATTTCTAAATGTAATAACTGTTGCCAGAAATGTAATAGTACATAGGTAGTGCTTTATTTGCTGGGAACACCTTTTTTTTTTTTTTCTTTGTTTTGTTTTGTTGTGTTTGGTTTTGCAGTTTACTTATAACAAATAGACATAGTGGGTAGGATAGTCATCATATTGACTCTATTTTATTACATTATTGGAAAGATAATCCATCATTGGTCATTATTACACAACAGTAGCTTGTAAAAGCAATGGAACATGCTCATTTTAATATGAAATGCATATTACCTGGTGCTCTCCTGTAGTCTTTTAAATTTGAGATCCTCAAAAAAAAGTGTATGTCCCATCCGTGACCTAAATAGTCAATAATAGCAAGATATTTGTTTTATAATGTAGAAGTCAGTTTTTTTTGTGTGGTTTTTTTTGTTTCCTTGACTTAAATATAAACAAAGGAAAATGGGGCCGCCAACATTGTTTTCCCATTTTGTCACAAACTGCTGGTTTGCCTCATCAAAATGTTTTGTGAAAACATTTACCTGCATGCAGCAGCCACTTTTTAATGTTCCTTCTGCAGATCTCTCTCTGATGTTTAAACTCAAATATTTTCCTCCTTTTAAGTTTTGTTAATTTATTACAAACAGGACTAAAGAGAAACAGTCTCGCGAAATAAATTCTTACTGTCAATTCAGTTTGTCTTCGGCTTCTCTTTATATTGTTGGACGACAATTCCTTCAAGGATAAGGTGGAATTTCAATGCTGAAAGTTTTATGACAATCTTGGGAGTCTAATTATAAAGTATTAAAATTGCCTGTCAGTTTCAAGATCTCAAGTGTCCAACCTGCATTGTTTGGTACACTTCAAAAGAAGAAGAATCCTTGGTCTTCTTCCTCACCTTTTTAGACAAAAGCAAGAACTGGCGTCGTACAAATGTGATCATATCAGTTTTTATAGTTGACAGAGGTTTGGTCTGTCGCCTTAAATCAGGAACATCAAACACATCTTAGTTCAAGGGGCCACATACAACCCAATTTACAACTGAAGTGGGCAGAGACATAAAATACTGCCGCAACATTCATTCAATTTAAGTTGAACTTGTACGTTTTTTCTTTGTTTTGGCGCAGAGAATATGCAATGAAAAAGTCTATATCTAAAAGTCATCACTACGAATAGATGGCAACAATCTCAACGTAACGCCAATTTTAATTAAACCTTCTCATGCAAAATACAGTGAAATGCCCCAAGAATTTATCCTATAGCTGTTCGATTGTAGGCATTTTTACAAATGTACCCTGACAGTATGGCGTTGAGGCGAGTTTTGCAAAAAGAGCAAACAAGTATAGGTGAAAAGGAACAGAAATCTTCACAAAAAAAAGAAAAGAAATGTAGGGCCAGGTTACAGTTCTAAAATAATCTAGATGAGGAGACCCAAAGTCACGATTGAAATACATTGTCATGTTGCAGGAGAGTCATTGTTTATTTATTTATTTATTGCATTATTTTGGTGATTTGTTTTTTTATATTGTTTGTTTTTTTGTTTGCTTTTAGAAACATAATTGACACAAGTGAGAGTGGCTATGCTGGCCACTTGGATTCTGTAGTTCTTTTGTTAAATATTTGCTACAAATTTTCAATGAGAATGATTCATTGAAAAAATCTCAGCGTTTGTGTTGTATCAGTCGCTCCAAAGAATTAAAATCAAAAATGTTTGCTTTGAAATTTTTACAGGTTTGGCCCACCACCTTACGTTTGACACCCCTGCTGTAAAGCAAGAACGCACACACACACACACACACACACACACACACACACACACACACACACACACACACACACACACACACACACACACACACACACACACACACACTGAACTTTATTTCTATATGGAGTTTGCATGTTCCCTCAAATATGTCATTGAATTTTTCTATTGAACTGAAAAAAAACCCTTCATATTTAAGATTAAATCATGTGATCACCATAGATCACATGTTGGAAACTATTGGAATAGTAATTGTTTAGCACATATACCTTCATCATGGGAGTGAAGTGAGAATCACTGGGGTGGAAAGTGTTCTTTCACCTGTCTCAGCTTTTACCTCTCATGGTGAGTTTCAGGACACAGAGTTGTTTTGCTGGCGAGTTTTGAAATCCTTGTAGCCAGCAAGTACAGTTATGCTCTTATTCATGCAGCACAAATCAATCATTCATGGTCGGACTGAGACGAAGCAATACAACACAAACACTCTGAAAAATAGACTCTGAATGTACTGGAAAGTATTTCAAAGTGGACCCAAAGTTTGACATGCTATAGTCAATATAATTTTGCCACACGGTTTCTGTGCCATCTCAAGTGAACCCACTAGAATTCTTCAGCATCTGCTTTTCAACACTCCACAATGCCGTATCAAAGAAGCCCTGAGATTGTGACTGGCTTCACCTGCTGGCCCCTCGATCCGTCTTCAACTTGTCCACTGAGCCTCATGCGGGGAAGTAAGAGCTCATTAAATGCAGACACAGTGGGAGCGGGAGGAAGCTGGTGACGGGGGTAAAATTATGTTTTGTCAGATAATCCTACAGTCAGCTGCCTCCATCATCTCATATTAATCATGCATACTGTATTCTTCTGCTCTTTTCTATTTCAGGTGACTTAAATTAGCACATATTTGAATATTGAATTCATCGTGATCCCGGCAGAAAGTTTGATGAAGATGTTTCATTTGTAACCCAAATAATAGAGGGGAATTTGGCAGCGGGGGTAAACATCCCATATTCCTGTCTTTATCACCCTCTCTCTCATTCTGTCTTTGTCGCCTCCTCACTTTCTCAGACACACACAACACGCATGGCGCTCTTGCAGGAGGTGAAAAGCTCTCAGCTGAATTGATTGGCACTAAATGGCTCCTACTTGAATGTGCTTGAAGCGACTTAGTTACCTCATCCTCTCATGTGAGCACATGCACTCTTCAGTACACATAAACGCACTTCAGTGCAACCCGTCGCTCATTCATTGCAGCCAGCACACACACACACACACACACACACACACACACACACACACGTACAACGGCATGCATTTATTGCCTTTCTCTTTGATTCATTCCCGAACCCACACATATCTTATGTACAGAGCCGTGTCAACGCTGCCTATTCTTTTTTTCTGACCTGCCTCCAGTTAGCGAGTCAGTCCTTTGATGGCATGATTGAGGTAGCGCTCGACGCTGCCACCGCTCCCCTGCCATTACCTTATGTTCAGCGAGTCAGAGATTATCTTTACAGAAAATCCCTGCTTTAAGCCTGTCTTCTTTTCATAGTTCATTATTTTGTCGTCATTTCCATTGGTCCCTGCCAACTCCTGAGGGAAATATTTGGCTCTGGAGCAGCGAAATGCTCCGCTCGCTAGTTTCAAACTGTGTCTGTTTGATTTTCATTGCAGGGTATGTTGGGTACACTGGCTTGTCAGAGTTGTGTTGCATTCTGCTGCCAGAAACATTATGGAGGTGGTGAGTTTGATAGAAAATAGTTACATTAGAGGGAGGACAGTGAAACAATGATGAAACTTGGTATACAGCAAATATTTGAGTGTATACGGATCAGGTGAATCACAGATATAATAATAATAATAATAATAATAATGCTAATAATAATAATAATAAGAAGAAGAATAATACTGTTGTCATTCATTGGTTTTCATTATTATTTATTGGATTACCAATGGTCTATTGACACTGATGTACTGATATTAATTTGTCTTTTAATACAATTACACACACACAGGCACACACAATTGAATTACAAGGTTTATATATGTCGTATTAGTTAAGAAGAATGCCATCTAAAATTGAAAGTGGATCTATTTAAGTGATTTTGACCATGATAAAACAAACTGTCATGATTTAGGAATATTAAAATAGACTTGTTTTGGGGATGAATTTTGTTTCCTGCAATCCAACTGCAATTAATAAGAAACCACTTCTTCTGTGAACTGAGGACAGCGTCTTTCTTCTTGAAGCATTCATGTTGCATGTAAGAATAAAAACCTGAAAACATAATCGTGAGAAATCCAGTGCAGTGCCGCTTACTGTATGTGAGACGGTTTAGTTACAGATAGTTCAGAGAGCTCATGCTTACTGTTGACTTCTGCCAAAAGCACCCCCAGATGGCAAGTGAGTATCACAATCTCTATGAGAGCAATGAAAGGCTCAGGCCTGCTTTGACAGGTCGTGTTTCTTTGAAATCACATGGAGCCCTGGTTTCTTGTGAATTTCTCACGCTGAAAATAAATGACAGTGGGATGCAGTGTGGTATATGAGGCTGTGCAGATAAATAAAGTTCAGAGTTCCTCTGTAGAAACCTTTTTTCTAAATGGCCAGTATTCATCAAAAATTGATTTTAGGGCAATGCAAGAAAGAGGTTTCATCTATTGAATTGTCTGATTGCATGATCAAAACCTGGGAAACAGTTGGTTTTCCTCAAATGACCATGGAGTATCAAAAACCTAAAGCTATAAAATAAATGTAGCCTGGCTGAACAGACCCATGTGTGTCAGTTTGCAGCTTTTATGGAACTACACACAGTTCAGAGTGCTTCTTAAGGTGGACCTCCGCAGAAAACCTATCCCAGGAACACGTGTCAAAAATTGATTTCCTTTACATCATTTCTTTCGCTAGATCTTTGTGTGTTTATTGCCTGGGTGAAATGAGACAGTAGAGCACACTATAGCATATGAGACTGGTCCTACACACAATTCAGACTTTCTTTGCTCAAGTATCAAATCATCAAGAATTGATTTTGGATCAATGGAAGGAGTAAAATTTGTTTGTGTTGTTTTGTTTTACTTTACTTCATACGGACGGCTCACTCCGTCTGCATTGATTACCTTGATGGGACGTGACAGTGGTATTAGCTATAGAGTGTTTATGCAGGGTGAAAAAGTCATTTTTATGAGGTATTATAGCGAGAGAGTGTTCAGATTGCTCACTCATATTGTCCTTCTCTACAGGAACCTCCTGCTAGGTGGGTGACTATCAAGAATCGATCTATGTGCAATGGGAAGAGTTGTGTTGGTCAAAAGAGTCATGTCTGTTATTTGTGTGTTTCTTACACACACATGGGGGTAATGGTAGGAAGGTTGCCTCGGATCACTTGTTGCTATAACATTTCTTACCTGGCGTGTGATGGAAAGCCCTGCTTAAACCTCTGCAATTGGTGAGTAAGAGGGAATGGATCTTGGAGCAATAAAGGAAGGAGGCCTGGTCTGAAAAGACATGTTTTCTTTGACATGATGCAAATGGTTGGCTGCCTGTGCATTCATTACCAGGGCAAGAGATGAAAGTGGGATGCACTGTGGAATAAAAGTGAACCAGTTGATATAGTTTGAAGCTGTCCTGAGAAGATGTATGTCCAGGTATCCATGCAACACTTTGACATATGCCTTTTACTTGGAATCCCCATTCAGACAGCAGTCCTCCCTGATATATAGAATCATGTATAAAGATCTTGTAACTTCTTGCAAAAACTCTTCAGGAACAGTTGGAGCTTTCAACACGTTCAGGACATTTAAATTCCCCAAACTCTCATTTGGAGTTAATCTGTAAGATGTCAGAGAAAAACAAGTCCAATCCATAGAGGCTCTGCCCTCACTTTAAGTATGTGCTGCTGACCTGAAAATGCCCGATACCACTCACACTGGACTTCACCAGAGAGGCATGGATGGGTCAGGGCTGGTTTAGTGACCGGAGGGGGAGCCACTCAACAGTATGCAGGTGGTTGTAATGTTACATCTGTGTGGAAATATGCTTCTGGTATAAAGCAGCCTGCTGACTCATGTCTAACTTTCCTCTGAACGTATCCTTTCAAGTGTACCTTTGAGGATAGCATAAAGTGCTGTTGCCCACAAAACTCGACTTCTCACAATGGTGAGTCAAACAAAATTGGTCTGAACTGATTTTCTTCTGGTGGACAGTTCAAAAGGAAGTCAATATGGAGACAGGCACTCACATTGCATTCACATTTGATTCACTCAAGAAATAATTAGGCTTATCTCGCTTAAAGCATTATGCCCATGCTTCTTGACTAGCATTAGATCTTTTAACCTTCTCAGTGTTCAAGATGGCCTGACTCATCCCCTCATCTCAGTGTCTCCAAGCCAGAGCTTCACCTTTGTCTTTCTCCTGAGGAGAGAAGGCGGTTTTGAATATAATTTCTCTGCAACTGCTTCTTCAGAAGCGTTCCTTGTTTGTTTCTGACAAAGGTCACAGACGTTTGGGTGCATGCTGGGGTGCCCAGCACACTTAATGGGACCTTTATGGTACACGCCCCCACCGAGGCATCGCTGCATCTTGAGGCCATAACAAGCCCTGCAATAGTGTCAAACCCTCTGCAAACAGGGATGTTCAGACACATACGCATGTTTCACTGCACATACACACAATAGCATGCCCCCATGTACATGCACACAGTCAATTCATCAGACTATTACACCTCCACATTGTCGAACGGCCGGCGCCCCACTGAGCCACCTTGTGTTCAGCAGACAGATTCTACATGTTTACAGCTAATGGATTTCCACTGCCGTATATTCACATCCCTCTGGACATTTTTCTGTGTACCTCTGTGTGTGGGTTATGTGTACTTTTTTGTCTATTCATGTTTCCCAGATGAGGTATATTGTGTGTGTGTGTGTGTGTGTGTGTGTGTGTGTGTGTGTGTGTGTGTGTGTGTGTGTGTGTGTGTGTGTGTGTGTGTGTGTGTGTGTGTGTGTGTGTGTGTGTGTGTGTGTGTGTGTGTGTGTGTGTGTCAGGCACAACAGTTTAGAGAGCAGCTGAGAAAAAGCTCTGATGGCTTCCCATGGAGGGAAGCTATTAGCTGTATGCTAAATGGTCCCAGTGAAGATGCTAACATTAGCTTGATCTCTCACTGCAGTCATCTCAATGAACAGCGCCATTATTTACATGCCGCGTGATGAACCTAGTCGATGTAGGACTAAATAATTGCTTATTTATTGAATATCTATGTTAGGATACAAGTGTGGAGGCTTAATTAAGTGACATCCAGTCATTCTGGATGCGGGAATCCCATCTGTCTGCAATCAAACTCATTGATGCAGGCATAAGGGCGGGCATAAGCTGCTAGATTGTGTTAAAAGACACGTTTACAAAAAGCAGCATACTTTGTTTTCTTGTCGTCTCTACTGAAGTTGTTTTCTCCCCAGTTTTTTTTTTTTTGCCTCACTATTTCGGTGCTTCTGATCTCATGCAGGTTAGCCATTGTTTATCTCCGTGGTTAGGTTCCCACAGGATAGCAATGCACAAAGATTCGAGAAGGGGGAAAAAAACCACAAAAAAACTACCTATTCAGCAATCAGTATGTCAGAGTGAGTCTGTCTCACTGTGAGAAAGAGAGAGAGAGAGAGAGATCCTATATCCTGGAAGACAAAGCAGGTGTAAGATGAGGAAAAAATTGTATATGGTTGCAGTATATCTGCAGATATATTATTCACCATTTAAAGTCACACTTTCTCACCAAACATCCACTTCAGAGTTTTTTGTTATAAGGATCCACTGATTATCAGTGTTGCCGCAGTTACTTTCGAAAGGTAATCTGATTAGTATGTACTCCTTAAAAAGTTACTTCACAGATTACTTGTTTTTAAAAGTAAGTCCGTTAGATTACAAGTTACTTTCAGCAGCTGCCAACAACACCCCCCATTGTCTGAACGTACAAATTACAACAGTTTTTTTGCCCAAAACTCTGCTGATACCTGCCTCCTGCACCTGCTGATACATATTTAACCTTTAACTTTCATATATATATATAAATATATTTATTTTTTATTTGCACTGCCTACGCTATAATACTTTTGCTTGTGAATATGGGACGATTCCGTTTTTCAAGGGACGGTTGGCAACCCTTGGTACACTGTGTATTTGGTGTCACAAGGTAATTGACAGAATAACTTATCTATGGGGAATCATGTCAGTGGACATCGTTTTCAAAACATTGCCGTGTAAACACAGAACTTTTCTCGAACAAAAACACAGAAATGATGCGTTTTCACTTGAAAAGTTGTGGCGTAAACAGGGTCAGAGGGTTTGATGTCAGTCGAGCATCAGCATCACCTTATTTCGGATGCACTGAATTCCTTGACTTAGCATTTCTCTATCTTCTTCACCCTCTTGTCACAGCAAACACAAAATGCAAAACACACACTGGACAGGTTGGTATTTCATTACAGGGAAAACACAAAGAGAAACACACACTCCCTCCTAAAGACTATATCGATACACCCATAATTCACAATGGGGTATTTAGTTATGTGCACACCATAATATAATATGAGGGATATTTGATAACATGTTAAAACTTTATTTTTCTAACGTCTCATTTCTTACCTTGAGCTGCATAAGAGTCCTTTTGAAAGACTGCTCTGCAGAAAAAGTAAACATAAAGTAAATGTCACTCTCTTTTTGCATACAACTTTATGAAAGCTACAAGGAGCCACTAGAGAAAGGCTGGAGAGCCTCATGCGGCTCCAGAGCTTGAAGACCCCTGCCCTCACTGTTACCATTTGTATCAGTAATCTCATTTTCTCAGTTTAACTCCTTTTGTGTTGTTCATTTTATGGACCGCTCTTACATTTCAGCAGTGTGTGAACAGCTTTTGTAAATTTTTTACTGTAGGGACTGAAATATGCTCATTAAGCTCAATCTCTGAACATTTTCAGGGGCAGAGTTGGACAAAGATGAGACAGAAAAGAAGGTCAATGCCGAGCAGCCAGTGGAGCGCTTCATTAAGGTACAATGCTGGTCAGACAGGTAAGTACAGAAAACGTGTTGATTGTTGTAAGTCTCGTAACACTTACGTGTGTTTGCACTTTGCTTTCTGCTCTTAACTCTCCTCTAGATAAATGTATAGCCTGCAGTGCAGACTCTGTCAAATTCAATTCCATAAAAAGTGGTTGATATTTATGCAACCTAATGTTGTTGCATAAAAGATATGGATATAGTTCATGTTTTACCGTTGGTCATATATGTGTGCCTCCATGCTGCAATAGCTCGAGACCCCGACACATTATGTTTAGAGGATGTCCATATGTTGAGTCTGTCTTTATTTTCATCATAGGCTTACCTTGAGGAAATTGCTTCAAAATCTCCGCGTTTGTCATTCTGACAAAAAGATGGCGATGGGTCAAAGACATCAGGATCCCTGTGACCTGGTTATTTCCAGAACGATTGTACACTTTGAGTCAATCTGGTCGAAGATCACAATCATTTTAACCTCAGTAAAGCTATGAGGCAGTCACTGAATATTTCACTTATAAGTACTTATGAACTTTATGATGAAATAGATTGTGGCGGTCAAGGTGACTTTGATGTCTTTGATGTTCCTCTTTTCTTTTTCATTTCTCACCTGTGTCTGAACATATACCAATCAGCTAACTTTTTTCCACTAACCGTTGAAGTCTTATGTTCCGTGAATATATCCTCATACAATGTCCACATGCTCAATATATGTACAGCAAAAGACTGAAATGTCATACGTGATTGACCACTATGGACCTTTTCACGTACCTGCTGGTTTGATGTGATTGTCTGAGATCAAAATGGGGCTAGAACGAGTTTAAGTGTCTTGATTGTGGAAGAGGAAGGAAACAAGCTTGGAAAATCTATTTCAAGAAGAAGTCGTGGCTAAGCCTGAAGTCGCCTGTTGCTTTGATGAGTCACGGAGTGCCGCAGCACTCGGAGTGATTCACAGTGCCAAATGTTAATATTTCAACGTCGATCTTCTCTGCGTTTAACTTCATGTCTTTGGTTTATGGTGGCTATGTTATGTTGCACAGCTATTGAGCCAGGTTGCCAGGAGTCCCACACGAAAGGCCAGTTATTTCCGAAATCAAACATTGAGTTGTCATTGATTAGTGCGAGTTCTTCAAAATTTTGAAAATAATGAACCAGTTGTCATCGCCACAGGTGGCCCCATTGAGCCTTGCTCATGTCAAAGGCTTCATATGTGGTGTGATTCATCAGAGAAGCTAGTTTTGCATTTATCCAAACAAAGTGCATAATTATGTATTGTATTTATCGACACCTATCCAGACACTGAAGGCCACAGCACATAGACAATGAAAGACACTCCAATGCATTGGAGTTAGGGTTGTTGTCATTGAGCATTGACCCAAATGCTCAACCAAGTTCAAACAAATCACATTGAAAATTGAAAAAAACAGACAGACCAATGAGACACAGGGAAAGACTGAAAGCTTAAATAATCACACAGGGAGGCAGGGCTTCACGGAACACAGGTGAGTATAAAACCAGGCCTCAGAAGACATAATGGACTACAAAATATAACAACCAGACAAGATAAAAAACTATGACATATAGAGTTATCACTCTACCACTTGGTGAAAATACTTTTCGTCAACACGTGATGGCATCGTAACAATTTAAACTAGACAGCAGATCAATGTAGAATACTTACTTTTGGATTGTGTTAATGAATGGCGGCATGTGTGCACATCACCTACATGGGGAAGATATGGCATTATAAGAAATATACAACCAGCGGAGTATGAAGATCTCTGCAGTAGTCTGCAGGAGCCGCTGAGATGACAGCAACCAAGTGCTATTTTTGAGATGTGCCTGCTTCCTAAACACTGTTGCAGTGTATCTGCATTGAAACCTGTGAAACACGGCCGAGTCGAGCTTTGAAATGAGATACATTTGAAACTGTGTGACGGAGCACCTCGATCAGGAATTGGGCAGTGGCACACACACACACACACACACACACACACACACACACACACACACACACACACACACTCACACTCACACTCACAATCACACATTTCCTCACTCCCCTCCGTATTTCGCATCACGTCATTCAATTAGTTCGTCTCTCGCTTCTCCAACTGTTAACATAGTCGGCCGGGGGTGCATACCTGGCTGCTCTGGGTTTCACCTGCGCAAACATTCACACACCCACACACACGTAACTCACTGGTGACATGACGCGTCAGAGCACTTGACAGGCAAGACAGGGCGGAGTTGACTAAAAGTAAGTAGAAAGACAAAGAAGTACACAGTGGATTCACGTTTATTATTCTATTTACAAAATACCACAGTTTTTGTGTTGGTCACATCATTTTGTTTTGTTGTAACGAGCGCGGGGTAAAAGATCATGTGATCACGAGTTACTTTGATTATTTATTATTGAATTTTTTGAGTGGGATTATTTTCGGATTTGCTTTGAAAAAGGTGGTTTATTTATTAGAAAAATTGAGTATCCCTTTAAAGAGGATGTGAATATTTATTTTCATTTCCTGATGATTGTTTGGTTTAAGTCGACCACACTCATGGGAGGGGTCTCCCTGTTAAAAGCAGGAGGGGAAGCTGCATGAAGGGAATCGTTCTTTGGAGTTGCATGTGGAAGCAACAGGCCTTTTCTCAAACTGGTCAACTGAATGCAGCGCTGAGATTGGGTTGTGTTCTTTTTCCCATCTTGCTGTAAATATATATTTTTTCCACTGTAACTGTTGAGCACCGGCACTGTATGCGAGAAATAAAGAAAAAAATCGACTTGTCATATAGATTGTCATGATTATTATTTTGAACTAGAGTCAAAGCCCGTCACAAAATGTGAGTCTTTAAAACAACAAATGTTCTGCGCATTGTAAACCTATTGTAAGTTATGCTAAATGTTATTGATAACCGGTGAACCTGGTGGCTCATTGAGTTCAGGGATACAGGTTGCAATCTTAGTAACAGGAAGAACGTGTTTCTTTTAAAGTAATGTTGGAATAGGCCTCTGACTTATTAGGTTTTCTGCAGACTTCATCATGCACGTTTTCAAAAACCATGGTCCAGCGAGAAGTGGGTATACTATCAACTTTTGCCTTCTTTCAAACCAGCCCAATGATGACATATTTTAGGAACAGTGGCATGGAAGACGTATTTATTGAAAATGTGTCTACAGTATTTGCTCATTGTCACATAATTACATAAGGATGCCAAGAACGTAATACAATCATCGGTGGATATCTGTCTATATGTCTGTTAGCAAGTATATGTCAAAACTACTGGCCAGATTAGCCCATGGGTCAACTTTTGGCGGATGTCATAAACCTCTTATTGTGCTTGTTTCATTAGACTTTATCGGTCCGCAACATTCGCCTCATAATGACCCACCTTGCGCTGCCTCATAATGGCTCGTCAGTCCTAGTGATACACGGTAAACATAGACTAGCCAACTAGAGCCAGAGTAGAGCAAGTCATGGCTTCATCATCTTCAGGAAAAACGAGGGAAATCTTCCTCATAGATACTGCTGAGTGGTGCATCAGGGGTGAATTTGGAAAAAAAGGTGTATTCAATGCCGATGGACAAATAAGTGATTATACAATGTCTACCTGCATATACCATGGACGACACCACTGTGATTAGCTTGCAATTAAGTTGGTCGATTTTAACTGTTTAGAGCATTGTGTGCATCGAATAGTCAGTTCTGGGTGTCAATGTGTTTTTATTGCAGTTACTCTCACTGAAACCCCCCCCAGCTAACGCTCTTGCAACATCAATCTATCTATCTGTGATACCACTTTGTGTACCTCAGGGTTATGAAGTGACGATGGGCTGAGGCAGGATCCATCCTGGACAGGGTTCCAGAAACCCTCATTACCATGTAGAAGCAATCCCAGATCACCAATCAACATCAAACATCTGGACTGATTGCCCGTATTAAAACTCATGCACACATGAATGAGAATACTCAGAGCGGCACTAACCACAACACAAGGGGCTTGTCGCAAGGGGATGTTACAATAGGAAAGCTAGTTACATAAAGTACAGCCAGAGAAGTTTCCAAGCATCACATTTAAGAAAACTTGAAGTGTCCTAGCACAGTGTTTCAGTGAGAAAGTGTACACAGTCATGCAGATACCACTTATAGTTCACATAAAAAAGTGATGGGGAGAATAAAACAGCTCCCTGAAATATGTTGTTCAATCACAACATAAGTGGTTTTTACTTTACAGACCAAACAGCCCAAAAGTAAAATAAACTTAACAAACAATAATCAAATTATCATATTAAAGTGTCTGAGTTTAATTTTCTTTTCTTCCAAGCAGTCTGTAGTTTCTATCCGTCTAGTAAACTATAAAAATCAACATGCAGGGATTTGAAATTCTCTGCAGCTGTAGGTAATATTGGCTGTTTATTATCTTAATAGTGTTGCTGCTTGTAGCCTTTATTGCCACCCTATAAAAGAAATCTGTCCTCTCAGAAAGAGCTTCCTCTGCGGTGCACACTGAGTACACAGACGCTGCAGTTTTCTCCATAACGAAGTGACAGGCTGATATTTTTTATGTAAATTCTCAGAAATTCACAAACAGCACGGATGCTAATTAGACTAAATTAAAACAAACGTGACTTTTGATCAGGGCCACCAGCTCAGGATGGCGACGTGGAAGTTGTGCTCGAGAAAGCAAAGCAGCTTCCTCAGACTATCATTATTTTAATCTTCCTTATTTTGCATTGAACTCAGTGCATAAAACTCTGAATGACCACAGTTGGTATCTGACGAGCTGCCAGTTTTTTCAAGGCAAATAAAACATTACTTTTAAAAATTTAATTACATTTTTTTTTTTTTTTAATAAGGTCATCTTATTCTTTGGTCTCAACAAATTAGTACTGTCATCCACAAAACCTGCAGCAGTTTGTTTTTTTCTTCTTCCTATTCAACACAAGAAAGGCGCAGCTCCTGTTGATGCAACAGAATTTGGCATTTAACCTGTTGTTTGCAAAGCATATCATTATGTACAAAATACCGCCCGGTTACATACATCCTTGTGTGTTATACTAGTCCATGTATGTCTGGGTCTCCGTATGTTGTGCTTCCCCTGTGGGTTCCACTCGGGGCCCCGTTGGCCACATGTCCATCTGGCCTACATGAGCAGACAGTTTTCGCCTTCATTAATTTCAGCGTATAACGCAGATTCTTCAAAGGTTGCCATCATCTTTCCACATGAGTTACGTCTCATTTCACTCACCCCAAGAATAGTTATACCGCACCTCTGCTCGAGCATTGTCTATGTTCTCCTGTTCGATCTTCACACACTTTTTGCCACAGCAATTTCATTGGTCTCATAATAAGTCTCATTATTTGCTTTGCATAGTGATCCAATTAACATGTTGTACCTCTGCTTCACCAGGGTAGGACGCAGTGGATATGTTAGTTTGAGTTTCTGTAAAATGCATGCATTATTTTTTCAATTTGTGTCTTAAAGCTTTAATGTTGTTTCGTTTGACTGAAATAGTTTGATATATTTGGTAGATCTTTCTAAATTAGCCGCAATAGAAGGGTATCCATACCCCCGACCCATCCAGGGATTTCTAGTTAGAAGAAAGAGATAGTAGCTTCGAGTTCACACTGTTGCTTATGTGTCCAAAATCTTTGAATTACTGTTTGAAGTATTCAGTGAAAGTGGAGTTAGAAAAATGTAAGCCATCACTGTGTGGTGCTTGAGGCTCGTGGCTCAAGGCAAAAATGCCGCCTCGACTACCGTAACACAGGTCTGACTGAGCTTGCAGTGTCTGAGCTGCATTGTGGGTAGTAAAGCTGCCAGGTTTGGACAAAGAAGTGGAAGTGTGCATGGAATGAAAAAGAAGGTAGATCTTCAATCAAAGGATTTCAGTTTCGGATTATTATTATTATTTTTAATTTTTTTTGTAACTTTCTGCCCTGGACAGTTCAGTAGTCCTCTGAAATCCATTCCACTTGCAGATAATTCTACTCACAGTGGAATAAATTATTTCAAATCATTTGGAGACTTTTTCAAAGGCCTCATCAGGCTCAAAGGTTTCCACATCCTTTCTTCTGAAAGCCTGCGAGAACTCTTTAGATCTTACCATGATGACAACACCAACTTCAAAAGCAAAGAGAACAGCAGAGCCTCAATGTGAGAGCGTTAAAGGAGAACGTCTCCACACGTCACTCCCTAATTAGGTCTTCTCATTGTTTTCATGTGATCGAAAACCTCAGATGAGATTTATTTATTTATTTATTTTTAATTCTAAGGTGTTTTAACTGCACAACTCATTGGAAATCTACCAGTAAGTTATTGGCAGCAATTAACAAGTCACTTATTCAAAACTATATTTAAAGTTGATTCACTGTGAAGAATATTACAGTGCGACACTTGTCAAGTATTGTCAGTTGGTCATCGGAGTGGCAGTTAAAAAGAAATAATACAAAGATAAGACAACAAAACAAAAATAACTCGGTTGATATGACACTAGACTAACTCTAGAGTAGATCTGGGAATTTTTTCCAAACAATTTAGGAGGGCTCCAATGAAACAGAATATACAGCAACGTATGTGTTTTTTCTTTGTTTGGGGACCTTTGTGTGATAACTTTGCATGTTCTCCCTGAACGTGGTTTCTCTGGTTTCCGGTTGCACCTGCCATCAGCGGAGATCGACTATGCAGCCACTCGCGACTCTTCGTTGGTTGATCTGTTACAGGAGATGGATGGATGTATATATATTTACATAAGCTGTCTGGCACTTAGCGTCACAAACACAAAAATAGTGCAAGTGACAGATAAGATGTTTGTCGCTCCATCACCTCAGTGACTGTAATGTGTTTGTGTTGGTGAGGGATTTACAGCTTTAAGAGATCGCAAACAAAGAGGGTATTCAGGCCTTTAAGAGATTTTCACATTGACATTTGAGTCATTTTTCTGGCATCATATCTGCGATTCAAACACCCACTCCTCTCTCGTGGCACCAGCATTCAGGGCTACGCTTTGAAATGAGAGTAAATGTTTAATTAGTCACCATAATGAATAGTTAACAGTTGTATGTGCCACTTTTCTTGGCCTTGTCTTGTTGTGTCTTGCCGGTGCACCTCTGTGCTCTTGCTCCTTGTGGCTTTTGTGTAAATAACTTATGAGAAATGCCAAAGCATGGGTCCAAGTAAAGCAGGAGATAGAAGAAAGTGTACACTTGATGTGTAGACCGAGCACATAGGTCAGAGCTTTGTCTCTCTGCTGTTTATTGCAAAAGAAGCATAACAGCCTTTAAAAGCACACACTGAGTGAACACACTAATCATGATCCATTTAGTAACACTACTTAAGCCATGTTGTGTGTGCGTGTGTGTGTGTGTGTGTGTGTGTGTGTGTGTGTGTGTGCGTGCGTGCGTGCGTGCGTGAACATGCGTTGGAGGGCGTGTGTGTGTGTGTGCGTGTGTGTGTGTGTGTGCGTGTGTGCGTATGTGTGTGTGCGTGCGTGTACATGCGTTGGAGGGCACGTGTGTGTGTGTGTGTGTGTGTGTGTGTGTGTGTGTGTGTGTGTGTGTGTGTGTGTGTGTGTGTGTGTGTGTGTGTGCGTGCGTGCGTGCGTGCGTGCGTGCGTGTACATGCGTTGGAGGGCACGTGTGTGTGTGTGTGTGTGTGTGAGTGTGTGCGCGCCCGTACGCGGTGTGTCAGCTGTCTTTGTCATTCGGCCTCATGACAAGTTGGTGCTCGCAGTCCCACACACACCAGCACTGTTGAGCAGCACCCTCACTGAATAAACCATCACAATAATTCATCTTAGTATTAACTCATCACTAATTCATACCTCTCCAATAGACACTGCTGTGATACAAGAGATAGAGAGAGGAGGGAGGAAGGGAGAAAGATGACGGGCGCTCAGAGGGAGAACAAGACAGAAAGAACAACAGAAAAGGTGAGGGGAGCAGGTCTTGCTTAGTACTGCACAAACCTGGGAATCCCATTGAGACGGTCTTGCGCAGACATTTCAGCTAAATTGGCTCTCTCTCTCTGAGGCGTCCAGACATTTTCTTCTCATAAGAGGGCAGCGTGCCAATATGGCCATTAAGTAGGTATTTCCTTTGCAACAATTAGTGCTCATGCTGTGTTATCTCATTTGTCATTTGTCCAGCAGCTCGCTTTTCAATTTATTTATATGGTGAATCGAGTCATGAATAAAACAAAGGAATCTCATACTAAAGGCTCGCTGCGTGAACACTCATTGAGGTCATTTCAAGTTTTACTTCAGACCGCATTCTTCATCCCATTCGCTGATATTGTGTTGTATTTATTCATTTTTAATACACTGCTTCATTGTTGCCATGTATAATCCTGTGAACTTGTAAACTTTATGGTGATTTGACTAATGACTGTGCATTCTGCAAATACCAGCAGCAGTCCTGACCTGCAATTACATGGATTTCCAACAAATAGCAAAAGTACTGTGCTGTACCATAATTCATCATCAGTATCCCGCTTCTTCTCCCCAACAGAAATTGGAGTACACATGCAGTAATAACACACACTCTGTGTTCTTATGTTAACCTTGCCCCAGTCTCAGCTGTCAGTAAGCCACATTTTGACAAGCGTGACTCACACCTCCGACTTCTCCCATTGGTCAGTGACAAATGATGAGTAATCTGTCCTCTGAGGACCATTATTGATGGGCACAAAGGATTTACTGTGTGTTACTGGGTGAAGAATTAGGCCACTTAAATGACTTAAAATACAAGTGTTCTAGTTTTTTTTGTACATATATCTCTTGTATGATTAATTTCTATTGTATTTTTCCACATGACCGTGCCCCCTGCTTTTGAGAAACTTCGGATATGACTTCATACTTTTGCTCATATGCTAATGAACCATAATACACTGTAACCTAAACTCTATTTCACACAGGCTTTTCCAGCTAATAGGGCTCTGACGACCTGACCACACATCTTCAGTGAGCTGAGATTTGCATGCACGTTCTCGGCTAGTGAGGATGAGCCGTTCCAGACATACTTGAGTCTGGACTTGACAAGGATGCGGCTTCTGCAGCATACATTGTTCAGATATTGTGGCAATGGGTGTTTTCAGGTTGTGGATTTGGTTCAGATAATGCCTGGGCATCAAAACACACACGCATTCAAACCAGGAATTGAACGGGGCTCCGTTTGCGAGGCCTGGACTGGATATTGCATATCTAACATGAAGGGACAGAAAATCAAACACACTCCTGCAGGTAATTCAGAGTCACCAATGGACCTTAAATCACCCTATTAAGCATGTCTCTGGATAACAGGAGAAAGGCATGGAATCTATTTTAAAACAGTGCTATTGGTGAATGCTGTGTAATGATGCAATGGAAATAATGTGTTTTCTTTGTGCTGCATATTCAGAATCTTAAGATGCTACAAAATGGAAATAAATAATAAAAGTCAATCCAAAAATTAAAAACTACAAAAGATAAGCAGCTTAAGGCCCTTTCTGAAGGACTCTACCATCTGAATGGTACCGAATGGTAGGGAGTTTGGTCCTGGGGATGTGAGGAGCAGTGGAAACACAGACAGCATATTCTGGTACCTTGGGTGAGTAGCTCCTTGAAAAAGAGAAAGGGGTTTCCATGGATGCACTGGTGGGTGATGAGGCACATTCTGTCCTGCACTCTAGCAGGGACAGGGAGATAGTGTGGGGAACGTGGGACTGGTGTGATGTGTTTATGTGTCAGTAATCTGGCAGCACTATTCTGAAAGAACTGACGTCCAGAAGTCCAAGGCATAGACACATTTCCCAACTTTTGGTTGGGTGAACGATTGACACAGGCTTGCAATGTTTTAGAGATGGAAAAGGGAAGTTTTGCATATATGTTTAATGTGGGAGTCAAAAGAGATTAATTTTTTTTTTTTTTTAAGTGATTCAGTTGCAGGTCACCAGTGCCTGTATCTCCTTCAAACAGAGTGTGAGTATGTATAGTGTTGATATGAAGCTGAAGATAGATGAGGGTTTTTATATATATAGTTAAGAGTCATCAGTATATAAATGGAAAGTGATTCTGTAACAGCTGACAACCTGGCCAAGGTTGAGCATGGATATCCCGAATAAAGTTGGACCAGGGACTGATCGTTGATTTGGCCTCACCAAGGGGGACATATTCAGTTCTGTGTGTGTGAGATTGGATTAAAACCAGTCAAGAGCGGTTCCAAGGAGCCCCATGGAGTGGAAGAGGTGGTTTAATGTCAGAAGCTTCAGAGAGGTCAGTGGCAGATGAGGAGGGAGGTTGAACTGGAAACTACTGCCAACAGTAAATCATTGGTGCCTGTGATGAGTTAAATTTGTGTTTGTTTCATTATGGTCTGCTGGCCGGATTCCAGACTGAAACTTTCCAAATAGCTGATTTATTTTGAGATGGTCATTAAATTTTGTGGCAACAACTTTCTGTCGAACTTTTAAAAGGGAAGGGAGGTCTTCTGTGATTTAGTTCTGGAAGTCTTCAGTGGTAAACACAAGAATATGACCAGAGTAATAACAGTTTGACTGGAGCAGAGAGAAAAGGGGTCAAAGGCTCATTTGGTGGACTTCATTTTTCTGTCCGGAAGCTCATACTCGGAAGCTGAAATGAAGGAAAAGAGAAGCTGGGAAATCCTAAAGTGTTATCACAAATTTGTCACTCGCCTTTTTTTTCAAACTATGTTATGGATACTCCTCTGATCGCAGGATAACCATGGCGTTGTGAACAAGAGAAGGTCAGATTAAGACGAGTGGCGTTAGAGAAGCAGACTTTGTCTTGGATAATTTTTTGGCAACAGGTTGCCCTTCAGTAAGACTGTTGACCCCCCCCCCCCAGCTTCCTGGGGTCTCACACTGTATCAGCCCCTAATATGTGTATTAAAGGTCAATTTTGAATAAATCAGTTATAAAAGAGAGGTGTAATTTACCCCTTGTGATCAATGTACTTTCTTTATTTTAGGTTTTTTGGATCTGTGTTATATCTCTTCGTACTCCCATGCTCGCTGCCTACTTCCTATTTGGCTCGAGAGCATCATGTATTACATTTAGACTATTTTACTATTTTGTATATGTATCTTTTTTCCCCCAGTGCATTTGTTTTACCCCTAGTAAATTGTTATTGAGTTATTTTGCACTAGATTTAATGTAATAGTCCCACATGCTGCCAAAAGGGGCATAAAGGGGCAGTATGTGTCTGTGTACATGTCTGTATACATGCCTCCTTACGTGAGTTATGGCAATACTCATATCACCAATGCTGATAGGTAAATGATATGTTATGTTAGCATAATAATGAGAATTTTCTGTAATCGTTACAACTTCACAAAATAAATCCGAGTACACTTCATGACAGGATACGGAGTTATGTGTGGATTGTGTGGTTTGGCGGCTGGCTTCAACAGCTAATCAGACCTTGACAGTATTATAGGCTGTATTCATTTCGCATTTATTTTATTTCAGTTTACTGAAGTTGTAGATATCATAGCTGCCTCTGGCTTGTGGGAATGCGCTGAGAATAGTGAAAGTGAAATGTCAGCATTCTGGCCAGAGAACAAGAACCCTTTGTAAAGGTCACCTGGATCGGTGGAGAGAATTTTCTGGTGATGACTCCTGATGAGTTTAACCTTATGTGTGTGTTTTTTTGTTTTTTGTTTTTTTTTTCCAAATCCAAGGTAGTTGTGCTATCGATTACTCAAAGAAAAATATCGTCTTTGCAGCTGTAAGTTGGAGAGTTTGTTCAACATGAAAGCTTTTTAACTGTAATCCAAATCCATTTAAAACCTGCCAAGTGCAATCATCCATTATTGATTTTTTTTTTTAATTTCAAACTATGATTCCATTATTAAACCTTTCAGAGCTATGAGATTTACTACTTTTTGGGCTCTGGGGATAGAAATAAAATACTTTGTGTGCAGAACAGGTAATATATATATATATATATTTTCTTTTTTTTCTTTTTAAAGGGTAGTTTAACAATATAGCCACATTTAACAACAAGGGGATATGCTATGTTATTTTATTTCACTGCAATAATGAAAATGGCTCATCGACTTCTTCATTTTTAATAAGCTGTGCTGAACAGGTCAGTCATACCTGTGGTGAGCCAGTAAGCTCTCTTGATTGCAACTGAGCAGGTTCATATCTGCTGCAGGTCATCCTTCATATGTAACTTATAACTAATGAATGATCACCAACACAGTATAATTCACGTGAAAAGAATATTACAACACATAAGTTCCCTTTCCCATAAACCCTGCTGTGTACATGTACTCTGTAAGCCTTTAAAGTCCTCACCCAACTCATTTTCCATTTACATGAACGTGTTTCAAGTATTATCACATCATTTTTGGGTTATTGCTTCAGAAAAGTTTCACTTTTTCACTGCAACATTTTGAAAATGATCTCTGTTTACACAGAAATGGCAGACATGCTAAAAATGACATAGTTAACATGTTGGACCATGGGTTGGTGCTGTGTTTGGTTTTGGTATGAAAACACACACACACACACACACAGGCAACGAACAAAACACTTTAAACATTAACACTAGCAAGTGCACAGACTTTCGAATGGACAGACGACCAAGTTGTATTTTTATGACTGTTAACTATAAAACTACCAAGTCCCAGGAGAATTGGCAAACATTGTTGTTATTGTCAATCCAGTGAGCCTGTGCAGAAGAACTATTTACTACATCCATGGTGCACATGTACAGTAGCAGCATTTCAAAGAGACAGAGTCACACGGTTTTGAAAATGTTGCATTTTCAATGGCTCTGAGCACCGGAAACAGACATTCATAATTGCAACATTTTGCATTTCCACTTGAAAACACTGACGTGTACATAGGGCCTCAGAGTCACTATATAATTTAAATATACTGTATAGATTAAGAACAGCTGTTTCGCAGCTCAGGATCACACTACCGGTAAATGATAAGTAAAATATTATTAGGACAAATCATGACTTGGCAGTGGGGGGTGGGGCTTTAGTTGTGGCCAGAAGATGTGTGTTTGTTCGTAATGAAGTTACAAAGACAGTAGCATTCTGTTCAGTTTTGTCCTGTCTAATATCGTTGCAGCTTTTGTTTCCCCTCAGTGATAACAAAATGCATACAAGTTAATGAAAAGAGAGATTACAAAGACCCTCATTCCACCACTGCCACTACCCGGTAAAGTACATTTCATCCTCTCTGGACGGAGGAAGATCGAGTTTCCCTTTTCCTTTTACAAAGATGAACAATATTGCTTCCTGTTATTGTCACATCCATCTCATATGACATGAATGCAATGGCATTATTTACGTGAACAATATGAAGACTTAGCAGTAACTCGTGTGGAAGACTCATTTTTAGTCATTTGTAAACTTGAGAATATTTTTGAACAATCAATTTCTTGGTAAACTGTAAGTATTCCCATTTCCTTACGGTTTTAAATCCTCCCAACAATGTTTTGAATTCTTATTCATGGAAGCCATTGCACGAGACTCCACATGGGTGTTTTTATCTCCATGTGCTTCGGATCACTGTCTTGTTGAAAGAGCCACTCGTTGTTGAACTTCAATTTTCAGACAGATGTCCTCCCATTATCTTCAAGTGCTCTTTGATGTGATGCAGAAATCATGGCTGAATCGATGATTGCAGCTGCCCAGTCCCTGAGGCAGAGAAGCAGCTCCGAACCACAACATTTTCACCAACAAGCTTCACAGTTAGAAGGAGGTTGTTTTTTTTTTGGTTTTTTTAGGCTGCCAAAGATGTTTACTATCACTGTGGCCCAGCAACTCAATCTTTCATTCGTCTGGCCAGTGCACATTATCCAAAAACACCCCGGTCTTTGAGTGTGCGTTGATGGGTATAATTTCTGCTTCATCACTGTTTTCTAAACGCAGACACTTCTATTCGCAGGTGTTGCTTTCGAGGCCAACACATGCAAGAGTCAATTGCAAAAACCTGTGTTGAAATAATGGGTTTCTCAGACACTTCTTTATGTTTGAAAATGTCTCCTTGTGGGCTGAATTTCTTGGCTTTTGCCAGCCCTGTACAAATTGGTAGTCTTTTGAAATCTCCACCACCTGTAGAGGATTTTCCTCACACTTTGTTTCAAACGGTCTTGGGTCTACCTTTTGAATATCTCACCAGAGCTTTGGGATTCGACCTTCTTTTCTTCTCTGGCAACTTCTGACAACTCTTCAGAGTCATTTGTGTCTCTTTACAAATATCAGTATTTGTTTCGACAAATTAGCCTTTTTCCATTGGATTTGCCATTTTACACCCAGGGCTGCACCTTGCCAAATGAGGGCCCAAAGAGAATTTTGTTTCTTCTTTTTCTTTTTTTTTCTTTTTGTTTTAATGAGGCCCACACATCTGGTGCCAAGTGGTAGTGGCAGTAGGTACAAAGCACAGCACATGTTCTGCATATATGAATGGACAGACCCGGTTATGTCTTACAATCCATTTATTGACTGTGAAAAAAGTCACAGAGACTTTTTTCTTTTCTTCTCCTAATCGTACTGAGACAGATGTGTGATAGCTTAGTCTTCAAACGCAGACATCACTTCCTGACTTGCATAAAAATGGTCACCTGTGTGTGTGTGCGTGTGTTTGTGTGTGTGTGTGTGTGTGCGTGTGTGTGTGTGTGTGTGTGTGTGTGTGTGTGTGTGTGTGTGTGTGTGTGTGTGTGTGTGTGTGTGTGTGAGTGCGTGCGTGCGTGCGTGTGTGTGTGTGGTCATCGGTATGTAGCATCACATTTGTTGAGTAGTCATCTTCATGCCACTTTTAATAATGGTAAAAAATGCTGGGAGAGACATTTTGGGGGGATGTGGAGTCAGCGGAGTCGGGGATGGGTTGGATCTGGAACCAGTGATGTAGGAAGTTGGGATGTCACTCCTGGTTGTGCTGCCAACTCAGCTGTAACTTTCATCCACACACACACACACACACACACACACACACACACACACACACACACACACACACACACACACACACACACACACACACACACACACACACACACACACACACACACACACACACACACACACACACACACACACACACATATTTCATACACCCTCTCACTCAAAGAGTTATTCTGGTTGTGAAATAGCTTCCCTCTTGGCCAACTTGGTATTGTGTGCTAATTGCCCACCTTCATCTCCTCCGTCATGCCCCCTCCTTGCCACCTTGTTACAGTTTGCCGTTTTTGGTCAGTCGCTTTGTACGTCTTCCTTAAGTAGCTAATCAACATGAACCCACTGCAAACTGCAGACAATCTACTCTGGAAATTGTTTAATTTTTCGACGGCCTTTTACATGTGCCATCATTAGTTTTAATGTGGTTATAGTTAAATCACAATCTTGCTTGAAATATGGTATTTCAATAAACTTCCTTTGGATAAATTGGGCTGAGACTGTGGTAATGAGGACATTTATCAGTTGATAAAAATGTATTTGATTTCTTAGAGTAGCCTCAGCAGACCTAATGTATCTGTTCAAAATGTGATATTAATAATGGAGGCTGTTAAATAGATAAATAAGTTACAATACTAAACCCTGCAAATAGCACATTTAATATGCAAGTGGGGCAATATGAAACAATAAATGCCTTCAGACAATACTTACGAGTAAGTAAGTATGTAAGTGAACTTTATTTATGTAGCACCTTTCTCAGATATGGATCACAAGGTGCTTTACAGCACTAAAAACAGATGAGATCAGTAAACATACACAGGCAAGAAAAACATACATGGTTCTACAAAATAAAAACAACTCATTAGTAATGTGAGTAGAGCATTACTCACTGGTTACTGTAATGAAACAAACACAGAGTATACAGAGCTTTCTGTGAGCATACTAATGTTTGATTTTTTTCTTCTGGAAAACAGTTGCAGAACTGCAGAGCTTCTGTCTTTCTGTCTCACTCAGAGACATTTTTGCGTGAACATGCACTAAAGCTGGTGTCCAGACTGAAGTGAGGTTTACTGGTAGAAGCGTCTCTATACTGAAGCTAATTCTTTCTTCATTTAGCATTAGCTTTTGCTGTTTGTCATTCTTTCCCAAACCTTTTTGGAATCTGAAAGATTTCGATTATACATTTCCCTCCCACTAACTGATGCAACTTCAGTTGGTCGTCATAACTGAATGGGTCAGTAGACTGACCCACACAAAGATGAGACCCAGATGGAGTGTCAAAGCAACACTGCAATAATGCAAAAATGCAGTTCTGTAAACATTATTATCACCAACACAACTAAAAATTAAAAGTAAGACAGGCCTTACTTTCCCAAATATTAGGTTCCTTCTTTGAACCAACTGAATATTAGTGCTCTTAGGCTTTGCAGGTACAATGAGCATCTTTCTGTCCTCGTGTTTGTTGCTAACACAGTATTTTGAGCATGGAAAAAAATTGAAGACTCTGATTTCTCGCGGTCAACGTTTTTCAGCGTCACAGACAGGGTTGAGACATTTCAGTTTTAGTCAAAGTGTGGCGCAAACATGAGACAAAACTGGAAATTCACTGCCGTTCGGTACCTATCAAGGTTTTGTGCCGTACAAGTTTGGCGTCTCCACATTTTGCCCCAAAGAGTTTGCTTTGACTTTTTTTGTTTTTCTGTTGTTTCTTTGTTTCATATTTTTTTTGTTTTTTTGTTTCTCTATCAGTTTGAAGTTCGTTGGCCCACACTCGCCCCGATAATTTCATCTAACTTTCCACATAACAACAGCCAATTAGGCTGCCTTCCTCCTCACGCGTAGCTACACCGACAGATGCTGGTGAGCCAATTATAAACACTTGTGGTTTCGGGGTGAGAGAATAATATTGCCTTGGTTTACTGCTGCGATGTGTACACCTGAGCAGATAAATGAGTAGACAGACAGACACACTGATGATAGATACATAGACATATACAGACACATACAGTATATGCATAGATATCGGCACACATAAATGAATAGATCGGCAAGCATATGTACATAGATACATAAATGTGCATGGGTAGGATGCTGAGATGGGTGGATACATTTTTTCCTTTACATTCAGAGGTGAGTAGACATGCTACTGTATGCCAGACTTGCATAGTGGGTGTTGGATATTAAATATATTTGCCTGACTGTCTCTGAAGATTTCATAGTATTAAGTATACATTTGAAACCCTGAGGAACAGGAGCACACGAAGCTACGTCTGCTTGTGTGAGAGAAAGGAACTAGAATTAAATGAAAACGGATCAAAACCTTTATCAAAAAAATGTCAATATCGCATGCGTGGGAATAGAGAAAAGGCTTGATGAGCTTGGTGCAATGCTCAAACTGATGGGATGTGGTTAGAAACTAAACAAGGAAGTGTAAGTGTTAGAAGGGCCAAAGAAATGTTTTGCTGTCTATTCCCACTTCCCTTTCCTCTTCCTCAAACTCGTACCCCCCTCCACAAGAACAAGTATGAGTACCAACATCTAGCTCCTTGAGGATACAGAGTACTGATACTCATACTTATTAAATGCTGTTAAGCCTAATTCAAACTCCACACACAAACGATATGCAAATATTATGAAGGTACTTGTATTGTACAAACTATATTTCGCTTACTCTTGATATGTTGTTATAACATAATTCACTGTCGGTCTCTGCAGCAGGTTTGTGAGACTTCATCAGTCTTTCTTATTTGCTCTCATATTTTTCTTTCTTACCTGTCCTGCTCTTTTGTGTTAGATACGGGCACCGTAAAAGTAAAAAAGACATCACATTTTGTATTCCACAAAGTTCTGAAGTGGTTTTAAACAAGCAGTTAGCATCCAGCCAGCCATTATTGTAAACTGAAACGACCAGCTGAGACGGCGCACCTGAATATGGTTGTATCTGGATATAAAAGAGTTTGAGATCCTCTACTTCGCTTGCCTTTTTTCATCTCTCTTTTTTTTTTTAAGAAAACAATTTCTTCTTTTCCACCTCCTGTACCGTCCTTCACAAATTTTAATCTCTGTGTACCAATCCCTCTTTGAGGCTCACTTTAAGAGTGTTACAAGTGCTCTTGCATTGTTCTTTTTTCCTCCTCAGCTCACTCGTCTTTCTTCGATGGGGTGGTACAGTCTCCACATGGGCTTTAGAGTGATCCCTCCATTTTCTTGTAACCCTTTTTAGAAGCTCATCTTTCTTTTTTTTTTGCTTACTCTCGTCTCGGTGCTGGCTTACTTCTTGCCTCTGTCCATCTTCCAGGAGACCAATCTGTTCCTTTAAAGATTTGATGTCCTCCTTCAGAGACTTAATCCTTTTCATGGCAGAGTAGAGTGAGCATCTTTCTGTCCCTATACAGCTGAGTTTTCGGGGAGCTGGTCAGTAGTCCATTGCATCACTGCTGTGGGCTGACTTGGGAATTGACACGTACATGTCAGTTATGACTAAAAACACAGTTATCATGATGCAGAAACAAAACAAAAAAAACACCTCCTGTATACCTTTGTTTACTAGATTGTAAGCCAA
Source organism: Blennius ocellaris (assembly GCF_963422515.1). Taxonomy (NCBI): domain Eukaryota; kingdom Metazoa; phylum Chordata; class Actinopteri; order Blenniiformes; family Blenniidae; genus Blennius; species Blennius ocellaris. Next base: position 23,645,832 of record NC_137652.1, read on the forward strand.
GAAACTTCTGGGGAAACAGTCTCACTGTTATCAACTGTTACTCAGTGAGTCAATGAATAATCAACAATGAATATGATTATCATTGATAATAATAGCTTTGAAAACAGAAGCTGTAAAGACCCTGGACACATGACATGTTACCACAGATAAATTAATCTAACCTTAACTATCCATCCAATCAATTTTCTTCTGTGGCTACCTATAAATCCTAATTGGATTTGAGTCTCTCTCTCACCGTCTTCCTGTCTCTCTTCCTCCCACTTGCACCATTATGCAGTACTCCAAATATTTGTTTATGTTCTGTCAAGAGTTTGAAAGTGTTATTTTTCAAAAGCAACCTACTTAAGCATGCTGGTTTTGTCCTTGTCCATTATGTTTACATTTCACAAAACACTCACTTGTAATTTCTGTATTATATAAAAAAAAAAATAACACCAATGATGATCATTTGCACTGACATATAGTCAACCATATAGGAAATGTGAAACTGAAGTATCCAGGGGAATAAAAGAAGATATACCTTTGTTATTGCAGTGGTCAATGCTGTTGCCACACAGTTTGAAACTCTCTTGTTTAAATCTGGAGGCTTTGCAGGTTGGGGTTTACATGTTATTCTTGTGTCTGCAGGGCATACTACAGAAGCAGAATGATTGAGCCATCCATTGCTATCCATCTATGTTTGCTAACTTCTTTTACTTCATTTGTATTTTTACATGTTTGATCCACCTCCACAAATAGAATAAATCTACTATCCCCCAATGAAATGTTTAGGAATCACATCCTAATATTTGTATTCAGCGGAGGAGGCAATACTAATTTACACTACAATGCACCTGATGTTACTTTATGCTCCTCAAAATAATGATTTGTTATTCTATTTGCTTCAAAATGTACCTGCCAATCACTGCTTCCTAAACAAAAGAGTTAAGGTGAGTCAAAGAGTGACATTTACATTTCAATTGTGTGGAAACCAACACAAAACATTGAGGAGTCAGTTAATTAAAACATCAATTTATAAAGTGGAATACTCTACTTTGCTCATAAAGCAGGATCATGTCATCTAAAAGTTTGCTTGGGCCCCAACATTGTTCATTCACACACTGAGTCAGTGCACACAGGATATTATGTAGGTGTGAGCACAGATTTGAAAATTGAAGATGGAATTGCAGGGATTGGATTCAATGTGGCAAAATGCATTGTTGACATGTTAAGAAAAAAACAAACAAAAAAAAAACATGCTGGACTGTACTGAGGAAAATCACCAACTGACAACTGTGGGGAAAAACAGATGGTGGTAAATATATATAATCATCAAAAGGGAAACTACATTGGATTAATTGGATTTCTGTTTTTGTTGTGTTGCACAGCTGCAGTGTGATGACAACAGACATTGGACTTGTGGTGACCTTCAAATATCAATCATAATAATGATAATACCACAACTACATTGACTTAAAATGTGTCTTTTCCATGCCAATCATTGATTTTCTTCATATTTATCTGTATTGACTACGGTTCCATTTTTTTTTTCCATTCACATATTAAAACATCCTAACATAATAATAATGATGTTAGCTTAGTTTATATTCCACCTTTTAGGCCCAATCTTTTTTAACCTATACATGCTGCCACTCGGGGATATCATCAGGAGACATGGAATCAGGTTCCATAGCTATGCTGATGACACCCAGCTATATATGGCGGTGTCTTCTGATGAAACAAGGCCTATTGATGCCCATCTGAACTGCATTTTAGATATTATGGCATGGATGGCAGCAAACTTCCTACAGCTCAACCAGGTCAAAACAGAGGTTTTAGTTGTTGGTCCTGAATGCCAGAGAGATAAACTTTTACCAAAACTGCTAGATTTTAACCCATCTTCATACGTAAAAAACCTGGGCGTGATTTTTGACTCTGAGCTTAATTGTATCTCACACATCAAAAGTGTCACAAAGACTGTTTTTTAATCAGAGTCCACCCACTTCTCTCTCAGAGCGTGGACGTGCTAATTCATGCTTTTATCTCCTATCGGCTAGACTAGTGTTTTTCAACCTTTTTTTGAGCCAAGGCACACTTTTTTGTTTGGAAAAATGTCGAGGCACACCACCACCCAAAAATGTTAAATTTTGAAACTCTGTAGCCTATATTAACAATATAAAGTCATTCTCATCAACGTTTTATCAACAGGAATCAAATAAATACAGAAAAAAGTATTTCCAAATTTCTTTTTTTTTTTTTTTTTTTACTCACTCAATTGTGAAACCTGGGCCTGTTTGGATGAACACAGAGCTGATATCCTGGTTAGCATTGTTCCTTTTCAAAAACTTCTCCATCACTGTCACTGACTCAGTACTTTGATACAAGATGGGAGCAGCGCAGGTGGTGGTGATTAACGAGACTGACGTCTGTTAAATTTCGATTTCACCGGCAAAATTCTGTGCTGGCGAATTGGCGAAGAGTATTGTGGCGATCACGGAGTTGGTCGCTGCAGGGCATGATGGGAGTTCAGGTTATGTGTTGCCGGAGGTTATTGAGGGTTATTGTTGGGGTTGTTGTGTCTGTTGATTTGTGCTTGTGTTGTGTTTTTGTTCCTCGGTTCAGATAGTTAATTATTTCATCTAGTTTGGTTTTATTTGTTGGATGTTGGTGTGCAACCATGAGTGAAAAATGTGTTGTGTGGAGTGTGATCCTGTTATGAAGTTCCGGTTGTGTGTGTTCTTGTCAAAATAAAAGCCTTTGGTGATCAGCTGGCAGGAAAGAATCTCGACTCTTCCGCGACGCTTGCCACATTATTTATACATGATTACTCTGCTGTGAGAGCAAAAGTTTTTTTAGAAAAAATGTGAAATTGGATAATTTCCCACGGCACACCTGACTAGATCTCGCGGCACACCAGTGTGCCACAGCACAGTGGTTGAAAAACACTGGGCTAGACTATTGCAATGCCCTGCTCTCTTGTCTCCCCCAAAAAAACCTTGTCATCTCTCCAACTACTACACAACTCTGCTCCACGAGTGCTGACGAGAACCAGAGGGTGGGCCCACATCCCGCCTGTTTTAATGGCTGCATTGCCTCCCCGTTCATTTCAGGATCGATTTGAAGGTTATTTTGTTAGGTTTTACGAGTCTTGATGGTTTTGCACCCTCCTATTTATCTGGCCTGCTTTTATTGTACTGGTGCCGGTGTCAATAACGTCAAGAACTCCATGGGATTGTGGAAGACAACCCTGGAAGCCAGCTCAAAACTGATCGCCCGGGTGAACATCAGGTGTGGCATGAACCAAGTAGATGCACTGTCAAGACTGCTGTTCTGTATCGGCCTGAACCCCCTGAGTGAGATCATCAAAAATACTGGTTTTGGATACTGATTCCCAAATATGTCCACAATCGTCCACCTGCTCCGCATGGTTGACATCACGCTGTAGCCAAGAACGGGCGGGAAATCGACTCTGATTCACACCAGGATCTACAGTTTTGACATTGGGACTTCATTCGGGTTAGACAAGTGTGGTCGGAGGGTATCAAAAAGAAGTAGGGTGATCAGAACTGACAGGGTCGACTTTCCTGAGGAAACACAGTGGGCATCCAGGAGAATGACAAGTACCTCGAAATTCTGCAGCGAATGGAAACTGTGAGGAGGTCACCAGGAAGTGAACCACAACCAAATACATCCAGAGAGTGAGGCAAGTCCTAAGTCAGTCGAATAGTCAGAATCATTTCAGGGCCACCAACCTGTATAACATGTACTGCAGTCATCAGATACACAAGTCAAAAATCAACTCAGAAAAGTTACTCACAAATTATGAAATAAAAGCTATTATCACCATCAATTAAACTCATCGCGCAAAAGATACAAATGAACAAAATAACTAAAGATGAAGAGTATATATAATAAACAAAACTGACTTTAAAATAATGATATTACCAAATATGTAATAATATTAGACTTATAATAACATGCAGAACAATCCTGCCTGTTATTCACAGACGTGACCCCGAGTTGGCTCATGATGTGCTTCACAATATTTTCACTGTAACAGTAAAAAAAACTAAAACGGAAGGGGACGCGGGTGCATGATATTATAACATGAATATGACACGGTTAAATATGGATCAGAGTGTGGTTTCTGCTGCCACTGCAGAAAGAAAATAAAACATTGTACATAAAGCTAAACATTGCTCATCTGCCAGTGTTTCTCAGGCCTGCCAAATGCTAACAGAAGCAGCAACAGCAGTTCTGTGCGAGAGGTCATATGATCACTGTCTGTTCCATATTTGTGTTTTGCTCAGCAACCTACTTATATAGATATAAAAAAAAAAAATCGTTTGGAAGTTCATTTACAAATATTTTGTATGAGACTGAAAATAGGTCAGGGCACTAAAAAAAAAACCCTCCAAAAAAACTGGAGACTGTGGATATCAGCTGAAAACAGCCCATTGCATCAGCACACACTGAATTGTAGCATCCCTGCTTTTCTTGGGCAATATTGTGTAATGCATTGGGAATGTGCATGTCTGTTTGTCTGTCTGTATGTAGTGCTTGGCACTCTCACCTCAGTGAGAAGACTCAGCACAATTCCTTACTTGGAGGCCTTTTTTTTTTTTTAGATGCCTGAATGTTGTCCGTGAGCATGTGTGTGTTACACCCGACACCATGCCGATGCACTTTCATCCATTGTTGTTAACTCAGGGCCCAGAGAATAACTCTGAACAGATATTTAAGTATCTGAAATCTGCAGGGTGACTCTTGTTTGACTGCAGGTTTGATTGTATGTTTGTGTTTCCATGGTATGTGGTGGACTGGTGATCAGATATGGTCTTTCCGTTAATATTATTTGTTATTTTCTTGTTGCTCAAACATTCTTGTTGCAGAATGGCACGGCATTATTTCTGTTTTGGTTATGTGTTGGAAAATGTGCATGTCCGAAACATTCATCAGTTTTTCCACTGTCTGAGGACATGTCAAATAGTCTTAAGCTATTGTTAAAAATTCATGCGTTTGCTCAGGCTTTGCCCACACTCCCTTTTCCCTTTAATGAGCCAAGTGTCACTGGGATCAGTAACGAAGGCAAAGACTAGAGAGCAGAATGAGGAGGAGTCTGTCAAAAGTACTCCAGTCGTCCTTGCTAACTTCAATGGCTTCATCCTTCCTGGCTGAGTGGAGTCGGATGTTATTGCCCATGACAGGAGTGGGTTTCAGATGGAAATCGGTTAAAAGGCAAGAATATGTTGAGGCGGGTGCCGGGTGAAAAAGATCTAATGTGTCGCTCCGCTCTCTCCCCATCACTCTGAAGTCAAACCCCTTTTTTGGTTTTTTTTCACGCTCATTCTCCTCACCTACTCATCTGCAGAGCTCACCTCCCACTCACATTTCTTCATAAAGCTGAATGCGCACATGCATCATCATCATCCGTGCCGACATCATCATCTTCATCATCACAGTCATTATCCCCATTGTCATCGTCCTTTTTGTTACACCCGCAGCAGTTTTGACTTTAATTGGCAACTTGAAGTAGTATCAGAAGCTGTATGCGTCTCCCCAGTGAGACGACCTCCTCCTCCTCCTCTTCCTCTTCCTCTCCCCCTTGTAATGTTCTGAGTGGTGCCACTGTGGCTTGATGTGTGTAATTTGCCATTGCAGATTCCTCGGCAAACGAGCAGTGCAGAACAAGTGGTTCCCATAGAAAGCTGTGTTCCTCCTCAGAGCGTTTGGAGAGCAGGAAGGTGTCACGGAGCGTCTGCAGCACATTACAAGCTGAGGTTGAGCACTGTTGAGGACACGATGAAACATCTTCTGCTTTCTGTTCTGTCTCGCTGATAAAGCACAGGAATGGGCTGAGGAAAGTGGCTGAGTAGCACTTCTCGTACAGATCACAATCGTTTTACCAAGGCCTAGTTAGGGAGCACGAATAGCGCAGAGTCATTGATATTTAAATGTTTGACTAACTTCCCACTCAGACTGAGCTCGGAAGAGGAAGACGGGCAGAATCTATGCGCAAAATATGTCCTGTTCAAGCTTTTGTTCAGTTAAACAAAAAGAACTGATGCATTTGTTTACATTATTAACTGAAAAATGAACTGCAAGGCATGGAGTATGCTGATAAAGTCAACAGTGTATGAATTCTAATGGACACAGTAGCAAAAATGTTTTTTTTTTGTTTTTTTTTTCAGTTTGATAAACAAAATCTTCTCATATGGAAATGTGAACATGCTGCCTTTGCTTCAATACTAATAAAAGGTTGAACTTTCAACATAGTCTTTACTGATATGATGCATTTTCATCAGTGCATCCAGATCACTGTTTCTGATCAAAACAAAAACAGTTGTAACGACCCTTTGAGTTGAGGTTACAACTTGTTACAACTCAAACATGCTCAAATATGTTTGCCTACATAGATATTGAACATGGGAAAAAACACAGAGGACATTTTGCTAATAGATGAATGTACAAAGCCAACTGTGATTTATGTCTGGAAAAAATGGTTTTGCTTATGACTTTTATGATCAAGTTTTTGTTTGTAAAAGGAGTAATCACATCCACACATGCACTTTTAAGTCTTTTTGATTAACTGTATTAATGCTCCAGCTAATTTCACCCATGCAAAACTAAGCTAAAGTAGTTTTTTGTTGGGAGGAATGCAAGCTTTTAAAGTGCTTTCTTTGACTTTGTTATTGACACTTGCCTCATAAAATTGAAGTATAATCCTGTGCGGTTACTTTCCAGAATTCCTTCAAAGATATAGAAAAAGATATCCTTGAAACTGACTGCCAGAGGCAAGAAAAAGGTGATATTTTTGGTGTGTTGGTGGAACTGTAGAGTCGTATCACTGTGTTGTTTCCTTATAATGGACTGAGATGATAACTCATACAGTTTGCGCGGTTGTTTGCTGCAAGGTTGCAAATGAGGTTAGTTCACTGAGAAAGTCCAATTCCTCAGGGGAGGGACATTAACAAACAGAGGATGAATTACACAATTTGTTTTGGGGTTTTAACAAGTAAGAGAAAGCTCCGGGGAGCAAATGAGACTTAACAAATCATCTGGATTAGAGACTCACTAATCAAAAGTCAAAATGTCCCCCTTAGTTCTTGCTCTGCTGGAACTCTCTTCCACTCTGCCATCCACTCACTCTCATTTGCCCGAGAGTTTATTATACACTTAAAGACTGGAGACCCAAGCTGGCAACGGGCCTGGCTTTAAGGGTGAGCGTATGGCCGGCGGCGATGGGGCCAACAAGGGTGAAGAGGGAGCGAGAGACCGATAGCACTAAAAGCTGGCAGAGGAGCAAATGCTTCACTGTCATATTTTTATGCGCGCACACCACACACACACACACACACACACACACACACACACACACACACACACACACACACACACACACACACACACACACACACACAGGCTATGTCACAGTAGGAAAAATACATTCAGGCCCTGTTTACACGCAAATCTTTCAAGTGAAAATATATGGTTTTTACGTTTTCATTTCAGAAAAGTTTCACGGCAGAAATGCTGAAAACAATTTGATTTGTATATTGAGCCACAATTCGGCGCTGTTGTTTGCTTTTGAATATGAAACCACACACACGTGAGCAGATATGCGCCATCAACATCAACAATGTGAAAACAAGGACATTCGTATTGTCAGACGACCATTGATTGTTTTCACAGCATTTCCGCCATCTACAAAGAGATGGACCCCGTGCGTTTGCAGAAAGTGTCATTTTCACCTGTCTATATGATGATGGAGACCTCGTCCTTTCAAAACGTTCCACTTTGGGCGCCGTTTCGAAAAAGTTGCATTTCTTCAGTGGCTCGGCCTCCAAACACCATGAAAAGTTTGCGTTTTCACTTGAAATCATTGAGCTCTCACTTTCAACTATCAAATGTCTCTCACAAAATAACACATTAAAAGACGCTTTTCCTCCTTTTATTGGATTTTTCTTCAGCTGCACTTTTACCCTTGAACACCAGTGAACCTCATTCATTTAGTCATGCTATGTGTGTGTGTGTGTGTGTGTGTGTGTGTGTGTGTGTGTGTGTGTGTGTGTGTGTGTGTGTGTGTGTGTGTGTGTGTGTGTGTGTACATGCTCAGTGGGGTATCGTGGTGAGCGCATACTCCTTGTCAAAAAGCATGTGAGGAAATACAGAGTGACAGATGTAGCCTTTCTGCTCTCTCACACTAACATGGTTATTTTCCCACTGCCCGCTTCACCGATCTTTCTCACACACACACACACACACACACACACACACACACACACACACAACCTCAGTCACATTAGTCGCTCTGTGACCACACACACTTCCAACACAATATCTTATTCAATAAGTGTATGTTTTGCCACACACATGGATACACAGCTTGTCCTAATCTTCCCAGACTGGAATGTGGGAATTTTCTGTGAAATCCAGACTGTTGATTCTTTCCATCTCAAGCAAAACAAGCTCAGCAGACGGGAGCCACTTCACTGACTTCCATATTAAAAAACTGCCACTTTAAATGTTTCCAGCCGGATATTGCTTGAGACAACAAATCTCGCCGACCTAATCATCTTCAAGATAATAAATCAAAGTCGTTTTAACTTTAATGAATTTCAACCACGTTGCGATTGAGTTCCGAGATGAGGCTCCTTTGAGTCCGTCGGAGCGAGTCGCAAAGGCCCCTATCGGATCATATATCAATGCCACTTCCCTTTGCCACATTTTCTCCAACACACTATCGCCAGTAGCTGTCAGATACCAGTACAAATGAGAAAACAATGGGGAGATGAGAGCAAGTTGTTGAATATTCATAGGGAGGATAAGGAAGCAAGTGGGACATTTTGGGGTTTTATTGCCACTAACAGGATCTAAGCCGTGGTAATTCATGCTAAATCCAAACCAAATCGGCCCCAGCACTGTTTCCATGGAAAAAAGAGAAGAGAAAAAAGAAAAGAAAAGAAAATAGACTTGGTTTGAATCTCCTGAGTGCTTTTGTGATCTGTTTCCATGTCATCCCGATGCTGTTTCATTTATCACAACAAGCTAGTTGAGATATTGCTTATTCTCTTCATTTCCTCCACTGCGCTGCCTCTTCAGCTGCAGGCAAAGAGGGAGAGCGCATGAGGCGTCAAGAAAACAAATTTGAAAATGCATTTCCATCTCTGTTAAAGGAGCCATATGCTGCGGAAAGGGAAGTGAACAGCTTTGAGATTCATCCTTGTTGAAAGTCACAGACGCCTCTCTCACAGATAGTCAAGGCCCAACCTTGGGGGAGCATCTCGTTGGCACATTTGTTGTTGTGACCTCATGCTCCGTTACTCCCCATCTTGAGTGGTTGACCTTTGCAGCCTCTGACTTCGCCATTTCTCAAAACGGACCACTTCCTCTGAGACCACACTAAAGGTATTAGTATTTGACTTTGTGACCTTTCCCAAAGGCTTCTGGGTAAAAGGAAGTGACCCAAGTGGCCTATGTGTCTCTGGTGGATAAGTTGTGTCTCTCTGTGTGTTCGTGCATGTGTATGCGTTTTTCCAGGATGTATTCGTTTTTGTGGTATCAGTTTTTCACCCACATCAAAATAAAGAGCACATCAAGCCTTTTTCTTCATTTATGTGGCACCAGTTTGTCAGGGGAGATGTAACCTTATTTCCGCGCTCAATAAACTCACTCAGCTCAATTGTTTGGTTTCTTTAGCATCAACAATCGATATGCAAGTGAGGATATTTTACTTCATGACAGTGTGGAATATGGTTGTATAGACCCCCCAGATTGCTCAGGGATTGATTTATTTGGCGTTGTTCAACTGCTTTTGGATTTGATTGAACTCATGCAATGGGGCAGTTTTCTTAACCAGCTTTCTACATTATAGTCCTATTTTTAAAACCTCAGAGTAAGAAAAGCCTCAGGCACACCATTATGGTCTAAGGTTTCATTCCAATGGGACCCCAGATTGAGGGTCTTGAGCGACTGAGGTTCAGGTGGTAGAGTGCCGCGTCTTGCGAACTAAAGGTTGGAGCTTTAATAACTTCAACAATTCACATCTTGAAGTGTGAAGCGCATATTCAAAACACTACTTCCAGCACCCCTCCCCCCTTTTTCTTTTCTTTTGTTTGCTAGATTTGCTCTTGATACTAAAAATAGTATTCATCAACATTTTCTAATAACATTTTTCAAATTAAGTCACGCTTTCGCCCCCCCCCCCCCCCATTTTTTCATTGTTGGACCATTAAGGAGGTCCCGGACCACGATTTGGGAACCACTGCCTTCAAGGGTTTGATTGATGTTCACATTTCACAAAATAGGATATCACACAACAAACTGTCCCGAAAACTGTGATGTCTTTGCAGTGATGACACAGATGACCGATGTTCACACTTATTGTGCGAAGGTATGTGAATTTACTTACACAAAACAATGACATTCAATAGCTTCAAAGCTCTGTGGGTGAAATATGAAATTGTCATCCGTATTGACAAACATGAAAATGCCTATTATCTGCCTCTGCAATTTTTCTCCACTGTTTTAAATCACTCTCATCGCTCCGGTTCATTGTTAGTTTCATACCCAGCAGGCAGTTGCTTTAAGCAAAACAGCTCTAAAAACCAACCTTGTGTTCAAACAGCAAACAAAAAGATTCAGAGAATTGCTGATTACCTTCAAGGGAATCTGCGGAGAGATAACCACACATTTTTCCTTAGGAGTTGTTAAAGATCAAAACAGAGCTAATAGGAGAAACGTTTGAGGACTGAAACTTGATTGAATGAATGCTTGTGGTGCGTTGTATCGAATGGATGAATTAAAATTGTTTGCTTGCAGGCAGCACGGTGGCGCAAGGGGTGCTGTTACAAGTTTTTTTTTTATTGGCCTGAATATTTTATTCGAATAGGAATATGAAATTATTCAGCAATAGTTTGATAGTCTGCCTACGTTAACTTATTAAAAGATAAATGACAGTAGATGGTGTTCTCGCTGGACTACTTTGAACTGCATGGACGAATGGATGGATGGATGGATTTGTGGATGGATGGTAGTGGGAGGCATATGGGTGTACTGCTGTTGCCTCACAGGATGTGGGCTTATTAGTCAAGTTTGTATGTTCTTTCTACTCCTGAGTGATTGTTCTGTGGGCACTTTGGCTTCTTAATACAATTACTTGCTTGTTAGGTTGAATGTTGACCTGGTTTTGGTGCATGTCTGAGTCATACGACGGAACAGTAACTTGTGTAGGGTTTGCAAAATGTTGTACCTGGGTTGTCACGCTCACGTTGTGGGGCCATATACAGTCCAATTTCATCTCGAGCGGACCGGACTGGTAAAGTAGTGCCATAATAACCATTAAATTCAAATTCTAAAGTTTTGTGTTGTTATTGTGGCATGAAGTATATGCATGAAACACATATCAAATATCTATATTTTTGCAAAACCAGTTATGATGGAAAATGACTACAATCTCAACATGAAGCTAATTTTGATGAAACCTGGTACAAAATGCAATGAGATGTCTAAATAAACTCATAGCTTCTGCATTCTGTATGTTTTTTCAAACCCACTCTGACAGCATGGCTTTCAGGCTAGTTTGATAGCTACGGGGTAGCTAGCTTTCATTGATCATTGATGTCTCAGCTCAGGTCCCAGTGTTGTGTTGTGTCCTCTACTTTATACGCTGCCATAAGTTGCACTGACTTCAGCCACCACCACTCTAACTTGGTTGAAAAGGGCATACAAATGGATGGATCTCTGGGAGATGAAAGCGTGGTGGAGCATTAATTAGTGCTGTTGCATAATACAAAATTGTGCTTATTGATGATGCCCTGTCTGTCTGAAGTGTGCCTGTTCTCCCTGTGCCTGCATGGCTTTACTCTGGCTTCCTCTGCCTATGGAACTGTCTCTCTTACTCTTAACCCGACTGTCGAAGATATAGTATATTCTGACTCTTTTCTATTATTAACTCGGCTCTATTCTTTTTCGAACGTAAAAGGGCATGCAAGAATGACTGCCAGCGTGTTTGAAAGTTTCAGGTATTTGTCAAACACTCAAAAGTTTGTGAATATACAAAAGCTTTTTTCTGGAACTTGGAGGGAGCTTCAAGTGCTAATTTAGTTTTGTTTAAGGCATCATACAGTTCTTGTTAGGTGGTAATGCAAACTACATGTCCGCCATGTTTGCTGAGCATCTCTATACATTGAGGACAATATACGTTGTGTAAATAACCAAAAGACTCAACGTTTTTAAGTTACTCTACCAGTAATAATCAACAAAAAGAGTTAAAATGTATATAATATACATAAAATGCATCACTTCTGTAGAGAATAAACCAATACATGAAAACAAGACCATTACCATTCTACACATGTCCAGCCCGCAGATGGCGAAATCGATCACACCAAAGTGGATTTGTTTATAAACAAACTGTAATTTGTAGCCATTAAACTCTGTTTATGCTTCCTAACTAACGTCATCTTCGGAAACCTGCCACATTGGTTTATGGGATATCAAAGAGGGTGTTATGGCAGATCCAGTGAAAATATCAACATATTACCACTTTAGCTTGAAGAAAAAGCCAGAGTTTCTCAAAGAAAGAATATTTAAGCCACGAGAATAGTCTTACAGATTGTAAAACTGATCGGTAATTGTTTTCTCAGTACGAATCGAGATCAGTCACTTACTCATCAAAGTTTTTTTTTTTTTTTTTTTTAACTTATTTCATTTCAAAAGGACTCCTATTAAAATCTATCGAAAGACTTTAATTTTTTTATTTTTCTTTATTTGAAGAGTGCGGTTTGAGCCAGCGGTTGCTCACATTACAGTTTCTCCAAGGCCCACATGTCACCAGTGGGTCTCTGAGGTCCTCCGATCAGAGTTTATTGGTATTTTTTTTGCTTCAGGCGGAAAAATAAAGGAGAATGTGCTTTTGAGGTTTTCAATCCTGAACTTTGGAACTCAATCCCTTTAGATTTGAGATTTGTGGACACCGTGGACGGCTTTTAAAAGTAACCGCAGTTCCACCTTTCCAGACTTGCTTTGTGTGTTATGTTTTTCAGAGGCCTTTCCCTTTGGGCTTAACATCTGATGTCTCGACTTATTTTATTGCACATATTCATCTCTGAAGGTGCTTTATAAACAAATGCACTTCTTTTATTTTCTCTTGACTTTTGATGTTAAATATTTGCTAAGAGCTTAGCGGTTCACTCACTGGATCTTAAAATAACAAAAGAAAGTACAAAATGCTGGAAAAAGAGTGCTTTGGCTTTGAAGTGCAACTCCGAGCAGAATTAATAATGTGAATCTTCCTTGTGAGCCTAAATAGTAAAGGTATCGTCAGGTTGCGCGTGTCTGTTTGGCAATATATTTACAGCAATCCTATTTGTGAAGGTTGCTCACAGATGCACATTGCTTGCAGATCTTTATCTGAACTCTTGGATGTACTTGATCACTTTCAGTCTCGATGCCGCTGTGGTCAGATGCATGTGATGTTTCAAGTCCAGGGGACAGAAAATACAGCAGAGATAAAGAAGATAGAGCCCAGGCAGAGGACATGAAGGTCTGCAAAATAAAAACTCCAGAGGTAAAGGGGGTATTATTTTTAGCAGTGCCATTTTGAAAGGCAGTGACCAATGCAATTTAATGTGACCTCGGAACAATGAGGCTTGTGTGTTGTTACAAATGCGGATCAGAAGATGGGTCACAGGGATAATTGGTAAATTGTGAATAATAATACTGGGATGTCATTGTGGTGGGCTTTGGAAAAGAATAACAAAGAGCTACATTTCCCCGGTCAAATCTGTCTGAACAGGTGAAAAGCTTGACGAGGAGCAGTGGTGGATACATGCATGCGAGGGAGAATGACCAAATGTTCAAGACGAGGATGTGCGCAGACAGTAGTGGAGCTAATACTTGCACTTAATGTAAGAAAAATGTGGTTACAGATGACTACAGTACATGTCAATAGCCGCTGGATCATAAAAACGTATGAAATCAGTGCCAGTAAGCATCGGCAGCAAATCTTGAACACAGGCTGGACGGGAAGTGATAAATTCTACCCACTCTCAAACAGTAAACCTCACGTGACCACCATATTTTGACACGAAGGACAGTTTAACATCATGTCCCATGTTTAATGATTCTAAAGGAATGTTAATTCAACAGCAAAATAGACATCCATTCATTTGTCTTCAGTGCTGCTTCATCCAACTTGTCGTGGTGCTTCGATGCCTCAGAGCAAATACAGAGTTCTGTCTGTACCACCAGTCCATCACAGACACACATCACATTCACAGACAGTCACCAATTAATCTCAAATGTTTGATTTAGGATTGTGGGGAGGAAAAAAAGGATTTCCCGAAGAAAAACCCGTAAGCAGCAAGAACATGCAGCCTCTTTTTTGATTTTTTTTGTTTGTTGAACATGCAAACTCTGAAGAGAAAAACTCCCACATTTTAGGAGCCAGAGATATTTTCACTGTGAGATGAGAATGCTCAACACAACACAAACATGGCAAATATTTCCCACATTTGGATATATTGTTCCCAAAGACTATTGTAATCAATAGACAAAACAGAAAATTCTGTAGTATCTTCGTTTGATAACTCCTTATATACATCCTGCCACTGGCATAGTGAAGCCTTTTAAATTAAATTAAAACATATTATATAAAAAAAAAAGTTTAAATTTCAATGGAATCTTCTCATGCAAAAAGTGAGACTTTCAAATTGAAATTGAAATTTCCACATATTAAATTTAAAAAACCAAACACAGCATCGCAAAATATTATATTTCATAACATTAAATGTTTTTATTTATTTAACTATTTTTTTAGTACAGGAGCCTTAGTTAATGCACTAAAAATAAGAAAAATTATCCAAAATTTCAAGTTTATGTGACTTATTGTTAAATAAATATCTTCATAAGCATGCGTTTGTGTCTTCATATATTTATTTACAGATGGTTCAATCTAGTCCTGTGAAGTCTGGGACATTGAGAGCCCCATCCCGTATGGTTGTGTTACATATTTGTCAGATGTTGTTTATGGAATCTGCTGGATCGTCCAGGTCTCGGGAGGTCACAGCCCCAAGTGTCCTATTCGCCACTGGGACCAAAGTTGACTTCACCGTCCACATCGTTTCTTGCTCTTCTTTTAGCCCTTGGTATTTCTCAAGCATCTCTTGTTCATTCTTCCCAATGTTGCTTCTCTCTTGGGGTCGTTCCATCTCTCATTATGGCCTTTTGCTGCAGTTTGTCCACCACAAGCCTTCATCAGTTTGACAGTGTGTGTCCGGGAGTCCTGGGGGATTTTGGCTGAGTCATTCTCAAAAGCTCTCAGCAATGTGCTGCTGTTTTTGACCTTGGGACCTCCAGGCTTGACTTAGCACAGATGCCTCCATACACTAGTCCAGCCTTATGGTTATGCCTACTTGCATCTTGCACCCTGCTGTTACTTGTCTCTTTGAAGGCCATCTATTGATGCAAATGCACATAATAACATTGTGACTACTGACATGAGAAGTGAATAACACTGATTATCTCTCTATTATGGCACATAATGTATTATGCAGCCAGCAGACATTTTGTCTTCAAAGCTGATCTGTAAGAAGCAAGAAGAAATGGTAAACACAAAATATTAAAGCTCGACGAGGGCTAATTTGTCGTGGCTAAATGACTATCAGAACATGTTTTTTTTTTTTTTTTCAAAAACTGCTGCTTTTCTGGTGTTCCCTGCAGTCGTCAGTATTTATCAAAAGTAAGTAAACCGCAAAACAGCCAAGGCCCATTGACTCACGATGAGGGAAAAACTGGCCTGCTTCATCCCATCCAAAAAACAAGGCGCAAAAAGTAGCGCAACTGGCTGCAAATTTAATTCAGCTTTTAATGGGAATATTATTGAACACACAGTGCATCACAGTTCATGGAGCCCCTGCTGAAACCTGTCCAGCACAGAAAGCTCCAACAATATGAACTGACAATGTGAGCATCCAATTCAAAATGGACCAAGGACAGAAGAAGAGGTCATTATTCTCATCATATAGATATGAGATGGACTTGTGCGTGCCTGACCGGAGAAAAAGTGTTGTATCAAAATCCATTATGAGTATTTCCATTATCCGGAACCATTATGAGTGCTGCTTTTGCCCACGGTGAAGAAACTATAATAAGAATAATAATCCAAGCAGTTTGTCTTGTCTTTTTATTTCCCCTCCCATCTCTTAACCCTAACTCGAAGAGCAGAAAGTCTGTACCTCTGAGCCTGGTTCTGTAGAAAGTCTCCACCTCTGAGCACCTCTTTTTCCTTTCCAGTGGCTCCTCCGCTTGCTCATTTAGAATCATTTGATTTTTCTCTTTGGGAGTCCCTTAAGATGACTATGTTGTATTTGGTCCGATATAAATGGACTGAATTAAATATGAAACAACTAGTTAACTGCGATTAGCACGTAAACTGTTTCATGTTAACATAACAAAATGTTGTCGTCCAAATGTCCCAAATCTCAAGCTGATCATGTTTGACAATAATCCAGATCCATGGAGACCTGATCTCTCAACTGAAATATTTGCTGCTAATATCTTTGTACCAGATATCAAAGCAGACCTTCAGAAGGTCTGCTGAAGCCCAAGCCTTGACTGTTGGTCATAATGTAATGGATCATGATGTTGTGTACATGCGTATTGATGGGCACAGACACACACACACACACACACACACACACACACACACACACACACACACACACACACACACATTGCTCCAACACAGCAGCACCTGCACCTGCTGCCAATTAACTCTAACTTTCAACCATCTGAAAGCAGATCACAGTTGAAGTCGCTCAGTGCTGTGCAGCGCGCAGAGACAATAACCGTCTCCATTTGGGTGATTAAGTAGTTAGATAGGATACTTTGTGTGTTTTTCTCTCCTGCTAGGTACTTAGAATAGTATTTGATGAATGCGTGAGAGGCTCCAGATGTGACACAATGTGGTCCTTCAGGGAGAGCGTGTTGTCCAACAGCACTTGTCAGCTGTTTGGTATCTGCTGGTATGCAACCTCACTTCCCTTCATACATCACCATGAAATATAAAAAAAAAAAAATGTATGATATATGGTGTGTGATGTATCATTGTGTAAGTTTTGACATGTAACCTAATGGAATTGCCATCCACATATTCCTACGATTATTTCACTCATTTGGATTGCCTAACCCCAAGTTAAAAAAAAAAAATTAATTAATAAATCCAAGGACTGTTGATTGCAAGCAGCTTGTGAGGAGGAAAACGATCTGATGACATGCATCTAAACAGACTGCAGGAAATAAACGCGTCAATTTACTATTGGACTTTGAATGAAAGACTTGAATTGTAAGACTTCTGTTTGCATTTTTAAAAAGAAAGACATCTCCTTTACAATTGCTAACCAATGCCTGTGTGAAATCTAAATTTATTCTGCTCCTCAGCTCTGGTAAACACAAGTATAGCCGATAAGTGAGAGCTTCATTTCAGAGAAAGGCCATGAAAACGGTGATCTTTTTCTGCATTTTCTGCATCCTGAAAACTCCAGCCACAGAAGGAGAGTTAATCACAATTTGTGATGTTGTATTTTTTCCCAGGATTCTGATTGGCTATTCATGATTCTCATTATGCTACCCCCTGTGTTAGACATGCTCATTGTAGATCTGAACCAGGTATATATGTGGGTCCATGTCAATTAATATTTTTTTGTTTTTGTTTTTTTATTGAACATAGAGGGAGAAATATACTTTTTTGTAAAAACTCAGGTTGATGTAAACATAGCCAAAATCTAGAAATGCATTTTATTTAAAATGAAGATTGATTCCAAAATCACCAGAACTCATCAACCATTTTTAAGTTGCTTGATTAGTGGGATGTCCCCATCAGCATCAACTGCTGTTTCTGTATTTCTCGGCACATCACCAGCAGACATAATCACTGATTGAAAAAAAAAATCAAAAAATCCTTGTAGGGTTTTTTTTTGTAAAGCTAAAGAAATATGTATTTTTGCAGTTCAGGAAATGTGGTCATTACCTCAAGGCAGTTCTTGAAGGAAACATGGACACCAAAGGCCACATGTTCAGTCATTTTTACATGGTTCTATGAAGTCCTTCACCCCTCAGCATGCTTCAGATTTGCCACCTGCGAATGTGGTAATCAGTGGATTGAATTGTCTGCTTTGCAGCCTTCTTGATGAGGAGGGATTGTGGAAGACTGCTGTCTGCTGTACCATTAAGCAGCAGAGGCTACACCATGGAGACCGAGTGGGAGCGAGACCACCAGCTGCTGCTGTACACATACTCAATTTGGACTTGATACCCCTCACACCCCACACACACACACACACACACACACACACACACACACACACACACACACACACACACACACACACACACACACACACACACACACACACATTCTGTCTAGCTTGAGTCCCTCTGTTGGTTGACTATGCACTGCATGAGTGCACTCGCACAGTAACCACTGCATGTTGTGAGATAACTATCAATAGACTATAGCAAATTCACGAAATTCATCTTTTTACAAAACTGTAGTACACAGGCTCTCGCACTTCAACCATAGTAACTTGACTCAAAGTGCCAAGAATCCTTACCCTTACTTATTATTGAAGCTCGGGAGAGCATGTGGAGTTCTTGTAGTTGTTTGTGATACAAACTCTCTTGAAATCCAGACAATTTTAACCCCTTAACATCTTCTAAAACAAAATAAGCTTATTATTATTGTTCTTTTTAGTTTTCAAACCATCGTGGATCTATAGCATGTAGTTCCGAATGCTATAAACCCAACCTTCTAAGCCTGACCCAGACTCTCAAAAGTAAGTAAGTACAAATTATTAAAGCTACATCTGAACCCATACCATATGTTGTAGACGCTTCAAACCACAATTGAGAAATATTTGTTAACTCTTTATATGATAATGTTTCAAATTAAAATTCAGCGTTATTGCATTTTTGTTTCAGAAAAGTGTCACATTTACACAGAAATGTTTTGAAAGTGATGTCCATTTATCCAGAATTGCCAGAATCTTTGAAAACGATGCAATTTTCATTTTGTTCCAGTGGAGGGTGTTGTAGTTTGATTTTGTAATGAAATCACGTACACGTACGTAGCGAACAATACGCAACAAACATTAACAATGAGAGCACACAGACCTTTGTATGGACAGACGACCGAGTTGGATTGTTATTAAGGTGTCTGTCACATAGAGACGGTCACTTGGTTCAGGAAGAACAAATGTATTCATTTTGCTTCTCATCCTAAAAGATAAGTTGAACCAACCTCACCTGCTCTTCTCTTTGCACTCATGCGTCATCAACCTAAACATAGTGTATACCTGCATTTTCATAAGCCACCCCCAAAAAAGTGCCGTCAAAAATCCAACGCCTCTTCGCGATCAAGAATGACACCTTACATCTGTGCGCTGCCAAGTTGGTAGGAAGCTCATTCACCTTGGCAGCTCGGTTAAGAGTGAAAAATACACAGCAATAATATGTGTTGACATATTAAAGTCTGTTTGAGGCTGACTGCTGTTGTTTCTGAGGTTTATGTGCCACTATGAGGAATACATGGCGCCGTCTGACAGCTGACAGGAGCAGCCTTGTCTTTGGCGCGTAAAAGGTGTGAAACAAGCGCTTTTAAGGCGCTCACATTGGCGGGGTTTTGGAATAAATTTTGGGGTGAATGTTTTTTGGTTTTTTTGTTGGTTTTTTTTCATTATTTTGCATGCAATGTCATCCTGCTCTGTATTCACGCAGGGTTTTTATCCCGATCATCACAGCAATGGCAGGTAACACAAATACTCTTACATTTGCCGGAGCGGAGGCTGCTGCGGTTCAAGCTTTAGCTGCTGGTTATTAAAGTTTCATGGGGTTCTAATGAAACTGCGGTATGCATGGTATTCCAGCTCAAAGCATACAAAGTCTCACTAAATATCAGAGGTGAGCCAGCAGTCAGAGTTCATTTCACTACCTGATGCACAACCAATGTGCAGATAACTGGATGCGGTGCAGACTATATCCTGCGTAATGATAATAAAGGATGATTGACGTACTACCAGAGGACACAGTTTGAAGTGACGGCTCACCAAAAGCCCACTTAATGCCGAAATGAACTCCTCACTGCATTTTATTCAAAGGGAGTTCAATTTTTTTTTTTTTTTTTTAAGTGACAATGGCAGGATTCACATGATGTGAGTTACAAAGCAGGCATGCAAGAGTAGGCAATCGAAAAAATGCTTTTGTAATAGAAATATCATAATTTACTGCTTAAAAACAATTCTAACTTGCATTATTTTTATTTTTTATTTATTTTTTTATGTTTTTTTTGAGGGGATTCATTATTTTTATACACTCAAAAAAATATACTATTCCTCTTCGAAGAATTCAATTAAAGTGACATTTTTTCCCTCTTTGTTGCTTTCAATTCAAATACAACACAATAATATCAAGGCAATTTCACAGAACAAAACTAGCAACTTCAAAATGAGCAAGCAGGAGAGGCAGTGGAAATATGAAAGAAACCTACAGAACCAGACACAGAGGTGGAGACATTCTGCTGTTCTGCTTTTGTTTAGGATAGAATGATACTTTTTTCTTTACAATTAATATACGATTTACATTTTTCTCAGCATTTCAGAGATACATGATGTCACTTTGTAATAGTGTTTATCGATCGCTGATAAATCCATGCAGTCCATTTGCATGGGCATGCATTTTAGCAAACATTGTGCAGGATCTCAGTAAATCAGATGAAGCAAAAACATCCTCAGTTCTGGTTTGCACTTGCATAAGTTGGAAGATGTTTAAATTTGTAGCTTTTCTATTATTTATTTTGCACTTCCAGCCAAGAGCATCCTATCAAAAAAGCCATCCATTTGATTCATATCATTTCTGTTTCTACACATCATGCAGACATTCAAATCCCGGACAGAGTTTTAAAATCTTTTCTCTATGCATTCTTCATCTTATTGCTCATTCTGCATAAAAGAGGCACAGACGTGTGATCATAGAGTTCCATTGTTTGAATTATACGTTTTAGAGATGCTGTTGTCTCCCAGCTACATTCATTGACACCAACTGTGTGAGATTGTAATTATCCTTCAGCACTGCCCACGTCATTTATCGTGCGAGGCAATTAAAGTAATTCTGACTCTGAGTCTAATGTGACCCTCCGCACCCAGAGCGTATCCTCTGCAGACTGGAGCCGAGTGACAGCTCGCTGTTTCAGCAGAGCTCAT
This sequence comes from Blennius ocellaris, assembly GCF_963422515.1. Classification (NCBI taxonomy): domain Eukaryota; kingdom Metazoa; phylum Chordata; class Actinopteri; order Blenniiformes; family Blenniidae; genus Blennius; species Blennius ocellaris. The sequence goes on from NC_137652.1 coordinate 23,667,068, forward strand.
CAGCTTTACATTGCAAGACTGGCAGCCTCATGCGTGCACATTAACACACTTCACCCCATCCCTGACTTCAGCCATAACCTGTTTCCTTTCTTGGTCAGTTTACCTGATGCAACTTCAAAGAAACTGTTGCACGAGCTCTGAAAAGCACAAACATGAAGAGGATGTGATCATTTTCATTATATAGAAACCACAAGAATATGCATCCTACTCTAATCTTTGCTAGGTTCAGTCATAGTTGACATCTGACCTCTTCTACTTAAACTCGTAAGACAGCGTACCTGCATGTAATAAGATAAAAACCAGGGTTGTAATAACAGGTATAAGATGAGGGAAGGAACAAAAACAGTCCTTTATTAGACAAACAACTCACATTGGAGTGAAAAATGCAAACACCCACACAGGATCTCTGACCTCCACAGCTGTTTTCACAGCGGTGTTACGTTAAAGACAGTCTTTTATGTATTTAATCTGTGAAGGCTTAACATTTCAGTCTTTTTGTGCATTCATTTATGATTAACTCTGGTTCAGTGAGGAGTTGCCATATTCAAGTTACAATGCAACAACTTAGCCTCAAGTTCCTGATCTGACAGGCTGTTTAATGCCGGAAAAGTGTTTGATTGCTTCAATTATGAGCTTTGGAAACAGGGAAGGATTGTAATTACTGTGAGAAGCCATTGCTCTGTCTCTGTCCTATCTTTTATCTCTCGATCCCGTAAGCCCAACTTAAACTACAGGTTTCTTCCTGTTACAACTGTGTTGTATTTGGAACTATAGAAATACAATTTCAATTGATTGAATTGCAACTGTAGGAAAAAACAAAACAAAAGGCTTAGGGTGGAGCCTTTTCCCACTGTCAAATAGATGACTAAAAGTGTACAGTTGTTAAAATACAAAATTTTAAAGCAGATGTTTTTGTAAATCTAAGCGTGAGACAGGGCCGATTCTGTCACACTGTACTGGTCCAAGTTACTCTCAAAATGACCGATTTAGGAAAGTAGACACACATAAACATTGTGCAGTGCCTACGTGCTGCATGCTGCAACCCGTCACACCATGTCTGCACAGGATGACAAGGGGTCCGTTTCACGAAGCAGGTTTAAGAAGCCATGGGCTTAACACCGAGCTCTGAATTGAGTTACACTGAGACAGAAAACGCTGAGTTTTCGGTTTCACGACGCCGGATTTTGATCAGTTTGATGAACTCGGAGTAGTTTCACCTGGAGTCAAGCGCGTGCACCACGACTCTAAAAAGACCGCATCAATGGAGCCCCGATTCAACGAGTCACCATGACAACTGAGACGCGGAGGGCGGAGTTTTTGACGCCAGTGGAGCAGGAAGTATTGATCCGATCATATGGCGAATATGAACGTATTAAAAAAAAAATGCAACAGCGCAGCGGCTGCTAAAGAGAGGGAGGCGGCGTGGAAGGAGATTGCTGCTCAAGTGAATGCGTAAGTTCAAACGTCTTTGTCATCACAACATTATTGCAAGGGAATACTGCTTGATGGTAGCTTATTAATTTATTTCTTTTGGGTGCAATTCCGCGGGGGAGAAGCGCTCTTGGCAGCAGCTGAAAGTGAAATATAAAAACATTGTCCAATCGGGTAAGACCGCTGCCAATTTAATTGTTAATCAATACATTTCTTAACGTAATGTCGATCATGTGTGACATTGTACAGTAAATATCAAGTGGCCATTTGACTGTGCAGGTGTTTTATTCCCAACATAATGCTGTTTTCAAACACATAAATGTCTTCTCACCCATATCATGTGCTGTCAAATAATTAAGGCTAAACTAAGACAGACTTTACTCAGCCAACAGAAAGAAGGCAGATGCCTGTAAAACGGGTGGTGGCCCAGCACCTCCACCTTTAATAGAGGCAGAGGAGCCCTAAGCCAGAATGTTGGGAGGCCAGTGGCTGAGGGAATCCCTGGAGGAGCTCCTCTTCAGAGCTCACCCCTCAAGATACCACTTCCTTCATAATATATAATATGCCGAGGCCTATATATCTCTTTAAGCCTCCTTTTGTTCATCTTTATTTCCCCATCATGTCTTTTTTTTTGTCACCCAACAGATTGTGATGGTGCTCTCTGCCTGCTGGACCCCCTCATGCCACAACAGACCTTGTAAGTAGGCAACACTCCAAAGATCTTGCAAAATGGTAGTTTAAATATACTGAAACATATTCATCTAGGATGAAGAGTACAGGAAACCCTGTCTGCTGCCTTTACAGAGGAGGATCCACAAAGGCCTATAGAGGTATGATAGTTCTCATCCCGTTTACATTTCTGAAACATTGTGGTGGAATAAAGAGTGATATTTTGTCTACACTGAAGTATTGACACATTATCATCCTTTTTAACAGGGCCTGGCTGGGCAGCAGCAGGAGGGTCCCTCAACATCCACTGCAGGGACTGACAGTGAGACAGATGTTCAGTAAACACCAGAGGTTCATTCTGTGGAATTCATGTCCAACTGTAATAATTGAATGTCCTCCTTATGTCTTCCCAGTTATCTGTAAAACAGATCTATAGACTCCACCTGCTCCAGAAGATGGAAAAAACTGGAGCACAAGTTAAGGGTGGGTGTACAGTCCCAGGTGAATTATGCTAACTACTAACTACATTAACTAAACTAGCGCTTGTATTTGTAGGAAATAAAAAAGACCAAATGAATTGTGCATCATGTCTTTATTTGGTGGTGGTGGTGGTGGTGGTGATCAGACCCCGAAGTGATGATGGCATATGGTGTCTCTGACAGCTCTGCCATTTGCGAGGAAACGCAGCACAACACACAATATCTGCTATGACGTCAGGGCAAGGCTCAGCTGGTGATGTTGCTAATGTACAGAGCGATTAAACTGTGGATGTACATAATGGTCTCGGCAGTAAAACGGTACCGCTCAAAAAGGAAGGTGTCTGCAAATGCCAGTACATCTATGCGAGGTCTGATGATGCGAATATTATCTGCGAATATTAAATTCTCGGCGAAGTAACGCTGCGCCTTCATCAATCGGATCATTATCAAAAGCACATTCCATATTGAGGGAATAAAGTTGACGTCTAATTTGCCTCGGGAATAAGGCACTGCAGAACTGTTTCGCCAAAACTCCCCCGCTGAATGAGGAAATGAAATCCCGTGCCCGTCGGAAAGGGGGCGGAGCCAGAGCAAAACTCCAGGTTCACTGACAAAAACCTGCTGCCGACCAGGTTAGTTCTAGAGCGTCTGTTGCCCCGGTAACTGACCGGGAGTTGACGTTACACCGCTTCGTGAAACAGGCTTGAGTTACCCCGCTTCCTCCGGTTTGAGTTACCTCCCTTTGTGAAACGGAAAATCCCGCATTTCCCTCAACTCGGTGTTCAATAACCTGGGGTAATCCTTAAACCTGCTTCGTGAAACGGACCCAAGTCCTGCTGCAGTGCATTTCATTACACAGTCACTGAAGTTGACAATGGTGCATACACACACACACACACACACCCTTGGGGCTGAGGTGGAGACACAGTGGTTAGGTACAGATAAGTAGATAAAAGAAAGTGGAATGTGTAACAGTAGTCCGAGGACGACCTAGTGATGTCTTTGCCTTCTCACTGCACAACTAAAAACTTGTGATTTTAAACCACGATCAAAAACAGAGCAACATCTGATGGTGTTGTGATGTCAAAATCTTGCAGATGCATTTAAATGATCTCTACATCTGTTAGAAATTCATCTTCACACACACATGCAGGTTTTTAAAAAGCACACTCAAACTCATCCAGAGAATTCAGCCCAGCACGAATAAAAAAACAATCTCCAGTTACTGCTGGTGTCAAAAGTCATGGGCTCACAATCAGAAAGAGATTGTTCAGCTGTGACCTTCATGAGTGGTGAGACCTTTCCCATTTAAAAAAAAAAAAAAAACAAGGCAGGAGTTAAGCAACAGATTTAACCTTGTCGTCTTCTTTGACCAAATGGAAATTACCATCATATACTTAAAACTACTACTAAAAACCTCTCAACAATTATGATCAAGCATGTTAGTTGTGTTTTTTTAATCAGGTATTCATAGTAGATGTGTTGTTTCAGGCTTTTTGACCTTCTTGTAATTCTAATTGAGGACTATAAAACAGGCTGTGAATGTGATTCAGGGGGGAGTCTTCTGACTTTATGCACTCAGAACAACAGAAAGATAGTTTGTTATTAATTATGTAGTCAACAGTAAGAGTTTTTAATATCAATTCTTTAAGTTTTCTCATCACTGACACTTTCCTCCACAATGAAAAGTGAAATAAACGATTGTTTATCTTGTAAAAAGAAATGTATCCGTTCTTTCTACAGCCTCGTTATTGTTTAATGAGATCATCGTTTCAATACACTGTTTGGTTTTATCCATATGTAATACAACAAAAACACTAGGAAGTGGGATATTTGGACTACCGGTAACTGACAGTAATTTGCCAGTGTTGTCACATCAGCTTGGCTTTTAATTAACAGATGTATGCACATTTAATTATTTGATTGATTGATTGATTGATTGATTGATTGATTGGTCCTTTATTCATCTCGCAAATGGAGAAATTTACAATGGAGAAAAAAAAGAAGATGGTCATCTGCATAAACATCCAGGAGAATGTTGATAAACAAACCAGCCGAGGCGACTGGCTGTCTCGGGCAGTTCATTCTCGATAACAATTGTTTTTGGTCAGGCTGACCAGAATTCTCTCAGCCTTGAGTCCTCAGTCTCTCCATAGTGAATCCAATATATTTAAAATGTGGTGGCCCTTTTAACTTCCCGCCGAGTTGTCAACCTCCGAGCCGAGCTGCCAACTTTCTCCAGTTGGATTCCATCCGCATAAACCTTCAAAAGTCTTGAGTTCGTTTATCGCATGAGTCTGAGTGTAGAGAGCTCTGCACAATCCCTCGGTGATGCCTGGCAGCCTTCCCACAACAGCTGCCAGCGTCATCCCAACTTTGCGATAGATCAGGAAACTGCCAGCTCCAATCAGCAGCCTATCTGTTATCATAATTCCAATTATGTAGACGTCTTCCACACCCTCAATGGAAAGGATGGACAAATACACGATCCTCCAGGAGACCAACATGTTTCCGGCAGCAAATGTTCCATCAGGACAGGTGGGGTCCGTTCTTTTTGTCGGAAAAAAAAAAAAATGGTTGATTGCATTGACAGACCAGCTGATCAATTCCATAATTTCAGTTTGGATAGAGATGTAGAGAAAGGCTCCTATTAGTTTCTGACAAAAGACAATACAAGACAATACAAGAAAGGGGCGGCAAGCAGGAAAATAATGGGAGGGAGAGGGAGAGAAGCGCGTCCGCTTTCGTCAAGAGCAAGAAGAGAATTATTTGGATTATTTCAGTATTCAACCCTTTTTTCAAGCTATTTTCTTTTCTCATTCCTCATCTATTCATTTAATTTTTTTTATTTTTAGTTGAATATTCAGTTTTATCTGTTTTGTGAACGTTTCCAACTGTGAAGTGAATAATTGGAATATCCGTAGAGTTGAAATTGACATTGGACTGTGTAAGTGTGAAACTTTTTCTGAAACAATAATACAAAAACCATGAATTTTCACATGAAACATTGGGTAAACGGGACCTACAACCATCCTGTCTCTCAACGGCCTAACCCAGCTCACGCTTCCTATTAGTATGTGAACAATCCAACACTAGTATGATAGGAAGATACCAGCTGGGCCTTTCTGTCTGCAGTTTGCATGTTCTCCCTGTGTGTGCGTGTGGATTACATCTACATACTCGAGTTTTCCTCCCATAGACCAGAAACATACATGTGAGGTTAATTGATGACCCTAAATTGTCCCCAGGGATGCCTGTGTGTGTGTGTGTGTGTGTCTGCCTTAGGCCCTTTCCACATGATTCCTTGTTTTTACTGGCCCAAACTGAATTGTCATCATTCGCTTCAAACAAAGACATGTTTTACACGTTGCAGGCTTGGGAACAGTTGGTGTTTGTGGAAAAATAAAAGTAGAAAGACAAAGTGAATCATAACTTACATGAAGCATGTGACATGTAGAGATGCTTCTGCATCACTGGCTTAAACATCTGGTGTTTGCAGAGTGACGTACATGCTCCTGCTGCTGCAGCTGCTTTGTGATTTATTCCACAGAGAGTTTTTTCTTAAGTGCATCACATGAAGACTTCCAATCATTCACCATACGTGGTTGGTGAACCATTGTCAGTTTGCTTCTTCGATAAAGGTTAGAAATACAATCTGAAATTTGTAAGTGTTGTTGATAGAGACTTATATAAACCAGATAACATGATGTCTTGATCTGGCTATTCTGATATTCCTATAACATATAGCTGGTGTCCTATTAAACAATCTAACAATAGCTTGGTCTTTCCTTCTGGGTTGTCTTGTGTTTTGATGAGTTTGTTTTCTTTTAATTGGTTTTGCTGCATTCTTCAGACGTCCCTTTGCTTGTTGTTGTGGCATTGCCCACCACGAAGCATAATTATAAGCTTGATAAACCAACAAATAATTTCCTGTTTCCTCTGTGGTCACTTTTTGGGATATGGAGAGGGGGAAAAAGATAATTACACAATGTGGGAACAAAGTCTTTCGCAGAAGGGAGATTGTAAAACAGAAATTAATGTTCAGGTTTGGGTTTGTATCTCTAAAATCTAATTGCATGAATTACTAAAGACTTCAATGTTGTGTCACATGACAGATTCAAAACAATTTATGATACCCAACTCTTTTGCATGAATTCCTCGTGATCTGATCTGTATAAACAAAGAATATCAATTAATATCAAATGTATGTTTTTTGACTGAGGGAAGAAAGTGGAGTAACTGCTGACAGCCCATGCATGCACCACGGCACTATATAGGTACAGTGTATCATATAATACTCATAATAACTATAACAGAGATGTCATACATCAGGCTCGTGAGCCTAAAATGCCCCTCAAGACGGTCCACTCTGGCGAAACCACAAAGCAAATGGTAAAAATTTGAAAGAAAACATAGATTTTAAAAACAACCATTTCTTAAGAGTAGTAGACACAACACCACACTGCAACCCGAGCTGAGATATTGGCATGGAAGCCAACTACCTTGTTGCAAAAATGCGTCAAAGCTGCGTTTGTAAAAACATGCCTAAGCCAACAGTTTTTGGACATTTGACTCTATTTTGTACCTGAATATTTCATTGAAATGTGCGTCACTTGGATATTGGCGTCGTTTTCACTTTCAGTAATTGTGACCCCTCAACTGAAATGCGAACTGCTCTATAATGTAGCCATCATATAAACAATTTGAGGAGCAGTTTTTAACACATTAATCACCATGAATTTATCTTAGTATCTGCACCTTTACCAGGTGTAACTAACATGTGTCCTGATTTACCAACTAAGAATGTCACCTTCTTGTTCAGCTTGTGAGTGTTTATCTATTAACGATTTGCATTGCATTTGAATATTATTGGAAAAGATAACAAACATTTTTTACAATGCTGCCGTGCAACAATACTTGCGATGCTAACAAGTGATTCTAATCAAGCTGAATAAAATGTATATTTATGTTTTACATGACTTCACTTTTGTTCATATATACTGTATGTACTTGCTCATATTTTGAAAGACTTCTGCGTGGCCCCTTGAGCTTGTTTATGAGCGTGGGTGAGGAGCTTGTGTACATGAGTGTGGGTGGTGGTCATGTTTTTTATTTACAACAGAGGGAATGACCTTTCATTCCTTTACTTTTGCTCTCTGTCTCCAGTCTTGCTGGCGGTTTAATCCAGAGTCCCAGAAGATGTGCTTCTTCATTATAAGCATTGTTAAATATTTCCTCATTGTTTGTGTGCATATTGCTGTTTAGGTAAGCATTCAGGCAAATAAGCCAGCAAAATGATTGAGGCTTTATCATGAGTGTGAGTTAATTGTTTCACATAAAGTGGCTGTTTTACATTGATGCAATAATCGTGTCTCCATGTATTGTCAGTGTGAAGTCTGACATGCTGACTTCCTTTCCACCCTAACACTAGCAAATGCCTTTTGGCCTGTGGAGAAGATCAAGTACGTTGGAAAACCACAGCGCCCAATTGGTTATGCATTTGATGCCGAACATTTCTATTTCTCTCTGTCCCCTGCCCCTCTGGGAGGATGCATGAACTCTTTCTGTTGTAGGCTTGAAGCCTAAACTCTGTTTTTTTAATCTATCTCCAATACCCACTGCATTGTGGCTGCGGTGCTCTGGATGGAGAATATCACAATGATATTATTCATATGCAGCCAGGTTTAGGTAATCCTTCCAACGCTGAGACCAAACTATAAAAAAAGGACGATGAATTATTGAAGAGCATCAGGGAAATAGGAAACCTTTCTCTGAAAAGGATCAACCTTTTGGGAATGCTTCAAAGAGCATTCAATAGTCTGCAAAAAAAGAAAAAAAAGAGAAGCGCCATCCCCTCTCCCTGCTTTATCCCTGTCGAAATGCTCTGCCCTGGCGATGAGAGGGAGAGAGAGGGAGAACGACAGAGGGAGGGAAACAGACTGAAAGCTCACCTATTGTTCACCCTTTATTTGCATGAAATTGTTTACCACCTTTTCATGCTGTTCTCTCTTTTTTCTCCCACCCCTGTCCCCTACCGTTCCATTTTTCTCGCTTCCTGCATTAGTTTTTGTCTCCGATCATTTTAACAGACACAGGTGGTGGCGACTGAAACAGACTTGAAGGAGACAATTAGCTCCAACTGGTGTGTGTGTGTGTGTGTGTGTGTGTGTGTGTGTGTGTGTGTGTGTGTGTGTGTGTGTGTGTGTGTGTGTGTGTGTGTGTGTGTGTGTGTGTGTGTGTGTGTCAATTTTCAGCCCGGGGAGCACATGCAGTACTGTGGTTGTTTTGAAAGACCCACGTGAGATTATATGAATCAAATTGGACTAAGGCCTCAGTTACATGACAAGGCTTCAATTGAAAATGCATCGTTTTTGCATTTTTGTTTGAGAAAAGTTAACTATACACATTACCGATAGGAGTACATGGACATTTGTCTGGACAGATGACCAAGTTGGAGGAATATATACTGTGTATTCACTCAGCCTTCAAAAAAAGATGCTGTCAATTTCATGAGATGTATTTCCTCAGCGAGCCTCCCTTGGACTTTTGTTTTATGGGTTTTATCATGAGATAGCTTCTGCATTGTACCTCATATTTTCATTTTGTGACGGATAATTTTTTTTTTTCATTATGATGCACATTGGATAATTTCTCCCACCAACATGTTAAACTCCATAGGATCATTTCCTTGGTCAGCGCTCCCTCAATCACCCCATGGTTAACTCAAGAAAACAAACATATTTCTCATCTAAACAGAGATTCACATTCATCTGAGAATGTGACATCACGCATTTGATTTCCCCCCAGAGTTGACGATGTATTAAGTCAAATAGGCTGATGGAGAATGTGGAGTTCAGAAGACTTAAACAAAGCTCAGCCCTCCATTACCCTCATGAAACTACGATGGCCCGCCCTGGGTTTATAGTCTCATAGAGTTTGGAGGTTTGAAAATGAGTGAGCATGAACTATACTTTAATAATGGGACATTTCTCTTCTTGGGAGCTTAGCATGGTAAAGTTAAGAGTTGAAAAAAATAAGTGTGAAGTATTCAGCGGGAGGTCAGTTGGGGTGGAAACAAGGCGTAACATGTTGCCTCAAGCTCTGAAGCTGCTGAGCACAAACTCTGAGTGCGGTGAAGTCTTTGCCAGCCACCAAAAGCGAGAGCCAAGTTATTTCGTTATCATTAGCAGAGCCATTTCCCAGAAATGTCTAAATACTGCCAAACTAAGGCCTCGGACCATGAATCCCAAACTCATTTAACTGCTCTTATACTTCCGACAGAGCACTTTCCATCATGACACTCACACATGCTAGTTTAGTTTCACCCTTACAAAGACAAGAATGTAGAAGTCAACGTTTCGTGGCTAATTAAGAAACGTAACTGTTAAGAGCTCGTATACACAATGTTTTCAAGTGAAAATTTAAAAGAAAAAAGTTTCGTAGCATTATGGGGATCAGTTTATATAATATCATTGCTGAGACCCACTGAAAACACAACTTCGTGAATGATGCTTTATAATCTGGAAGTTAGTGGGAGAAAGATGCTCTATAATCTGAATTTTAGTGGAAAGAAGATGCTCATCTGGATGTTCGTGCAGGATCATGCTCCATAATCTGGATGTTAGTAGGAGGAAGAGGGTCTATATTATGGATGTGAGCTCTTCTTGAAAGAAGACAGATTTTGGAACTCATGATCATACACTTTCAATGTGCAAACAGACAAAAACTGCACACAAATCTTGAGTGTGTGTGTGATAGTGTGTGTATTTTTTTTATAAGAGCACAATTTTAAAAGTCTGAAGTTATAAACTATTGGAAAACAAACACATGTTTGGTTTTTGCCCCTTTTTTTATTAGTTTATGCAATGAAGTGAAACCAGAGAATAACCACAGTACTATTCATTAATGAGGTAAACACCTAATGGGATTTGTCATTGGAATGAGTTTGCGACGTTGGTACGATTTACCTGGATTTCAGCCAGCACTCCCTCTCTCACCTGGATTTACTTATTAGCTGTCTGCACCCAGAGGCGAGACGCTACAGGCAAGATATCCTGAGGCGTCTCATTCAGACTGCATGATCACTAACTCCCTGAAACACGGCCTGCCGCGTGTTCTCAAATAAATGTGAAAATGGGTCTGCACTTTTCAATGGCGCGAGATAGACTTTGTCACAGTAAGTGTCAGGTTAAAGCGGAGCAACAGCAGATGAAGAGCGTGAGATGTGAGAAAGATGTCGGGCTGCACAGATGTAGAGAGGATTGGACAGAGATGGATGAAGTGAGCAAGGGAGCTGCACATTTCTATCCGTCTTCACTTTGGGTGTCTTTCTATATCTGTGTCACTCCATCTATTTGGCCAGACCAAACCTTGTGCTGTCCCTGAGTTCGTCTTTGTTCGCTTGCGCTGATTGAGTTTGGGGAAGGAGTGAGAGAAAGGAGAGAAAAGATCAACACAGTCTGGCTGTATTACCAGGACTGCTCTCCTCTGGTGGGATGTTTCCTGTCAGCTTCACTTACCGCTCTGCCTCCGCAAGACCACCCACACCAACACAATTTAGACACACAAAGCACATTTGGACACACACGTACATGCTCACTGAGTCAATTTTTAGGGAATTGGCATTTTCAGACGAGTGTTTGAACTGGATGTTAACAACTGTGAAGTATCAGTGAGCCAGTTACTTCCGACTTTTGTCTGATCTGAAATGAACTATTGTCAAGTCTATTATAAATAAACTGGGGCCCTATATGGCCACCATTTCCCTAAACTACTTTTGATAATTTCAGTTTCAGTGTTTTTGTTACTTTTTGTCACTTTTGTCCTGCAGGAAATTACCAATGTTAATGGCTTGTATGCAGTTTCACTATCGAGGAGTCCAGGATCTTGTTCTAAGAGACACATGGAGAAAGTGAGATGGGAGATTGAACCTCCAAACTTGGAACTGAGTCACAGAGGCTAGAATAGAGAACATAGGATGGCAAACTCATCCTCATACTGCAAACTTTTTGGGATTGGCATGTTCAGATCATGAACACCAATTTCCACTGTCGGATCCCTGCAGACCCAATGCCAGGAAGGTCTAAACCTTGAGCAGCTTCACTAGAAAATGGTCCAATGACCTGTGACAGCGTGAATTAAGAAACCAATGTCTGATATTATAAGTAGAGACTGTCAGCTTCCCAAACTGAAACTGGGAGGTGGCTCCCCATGAGAGGATCCTGACAGCTGAGAGCTCTGCCTCCCATTCTACTTGTCGAAAATGTGTTATACTCCAATTAGCACCAATAAGTAAGGAGCTTCACTATGTGATGGAGCTTCTTTTTTCTTGTACAATTTATCAGGGGTAATGTCACTGCAACAGACACTACGGTGACTCAACCGGTAGCACCTTCCATATGTCTGGGATATATTCAGACCTCCTGAAGAAGTTTGGAGCTAAACACATTTCTGAAATCACACCATAAATACTTCACCTAACAGAAAAAAACATCTCTGTGAGTTTACTGAAGAAAATCAGCACTCTCCTTTGAAACGAATGTTTCGTTCAACATTCGGCTTCAAGTGCAGGAAATAATCTTTAGAGATCCAAGATGGATGACACCAAATGCACCCGAGTGAACGACACGATTGCCAGCCTCAAGGAAGACATTTGGCGGCTCTCGGGGGGAGCTTCAAGCTAAGTCCGAGCTACTGAACTCGTGTCTGGGAGTGGCCCATAATCAGTCACTCCAGATCACATTGCTGCAGTCGGCTCTCCAGGCCACAATCAAGTAGGACCCCACATCTCCCCTGCGGTCGGGCGTCAACTCGACGCCAGGCTGCAAGTCCACTGGGTCGGAGGTTGTGATCCGGGGCAATTGCAGAACCCAAGATGAGCTCGTCCATCCACCCCTTCTCGACCTCTCCAACCGCTTCGAGGGCGATTTTCCAGGCCGTTGGGATTAAATGCATGACTCCGGCATACCTGCTCAGCACTCAAGCTGAATTTTATTGACAATTTTTATCCTGTTCTGGAACCGCTCTGTGTTTTAGCACAATGGACTCCATCTGAGCAAAGTGGGCAACTCCATTTTAACAGCAAACAATCACCACGCCGTCCAATCAACCACAGGTGACTGACTCCCTGCACGCCATGCCCACTCCTCCCCACTGCCCACAGACACTCAGGACAACATGATCAACCCCATTCCCACAGTCGCCTCCGCCTCCAACTTTTACCAGAACATAAACTCTTATTCCTTTTAAACGGCACACTGAGCACACGCCCAGTCCCAACATCAAAATGGCTGTCTTAAATGTGTGCTTTATTTTAAACAAAAGTTTGATCATGAATGCCTTGCTTTTAAAGGTTTTACCTCATTTGAATACCACACTTTTGATCCAGTCTTTCACCTTTACTGGACTGGTGAGCACCAGTTTTGGACCAGCAAAACTTTTGACTTCATGGTTGAAAACTATTCCCTTCCAACCCATCAGTTGGGAGCAATCTACTGTATATGGACTTTGCTCTCCCACGAATCAACTGTGCTCACGCCTGAAATTATTCAATTCAATTTAAAAGTGTGAAATAAACCAAAAATGTATTCAATAACATTCCCTAATTATGAACCCAATGAAGACAAACCAATATGTGCTACAATGTAACAAATACATGACATGAAACCTTATCCCCTGACAACAGATATTAACTGTAATTAGTAAAGTACTGAGTGACACTAACTTACAGCACTCTGACAATAACAGACACGTATGGACGCTCGCTGCGTCATAAGTGGACACATTCTGTTCGCAATAATCGTGTCCTGGATCACCTGCAGCACAGTTGGAGAGATAAAGAGAGTGAGGGGGGTGTGGGTGGGGGAGTGAAAGGAGAGTGAGAGAAAGCTTTTGTGTTGTCAGCAGAAACATTGTTTTATGGATGCAGTGTTTACAATGGTGCTGCCATTTCTCTCTCTCTCTGTGTGTGTGTGTGTGTGTGTGTGTGTGTGTGTGTGTGTGTGTGTGTGTGTGTGTGTGTGTGTGTGTGTGTGTGTGTGTGTGTGTGTGTGTGTGTGTGTGTGTGTGTGTGTGTGTGTGTGTGTCTTCCTGTGGATGTATTTGGCCTCACCTGTCCACAGGGATGAATTAAATCTGTCACAGATTTCTGCTTGCGTGTGTGTGTGTGTGTGTGTTAGTGTGTGTGTGTGTGTGTGTGTGTGTGTGTGTGTGTGTGTGTGTGTGTGTGTGTGTGTGTGTGTGTGTGTGTGTGTGTGTGTGTGTGTGCATGCGTGCGTGTGTGCGAGAGATGTTGGAAGATGTATTAGGCCTGTCTATGGACACGTCGACTGTTTGTTTTAAGTCTGCCTGCGGGGCTTATGCATTCTGCATGAGAGTACTGTGCTTTATGTGTCAAACCCATTTGTTTGCCCAAATGCTCAGTGAAAGCACCAACACTCAGCGGACCTTTTGTTTGTCTACTGTTCGCCCGCATGTACACTTTTTACAGACTCTGACAGACACGCGTGCGCACATAGTGGCACATGCAATCACTCATGCTCCTTTGAAACTTCCAACTTGACTCTTGCGTCGAGTCAAACTTTGCGTTTATGTGCATGTATTTTTCAGGAAGTGAATGAACAGAGAGCTGCTTTTTTTGCATTAATGATTCCCTTTGTCTGGTTGCAGTATTTATTTCAAATCCTCAAGCCACTGCCTTTTCAAAGTGGTCAAGCAAACTTTGATGTGTACACTAATATTTACAATTCAAGCTTTTTGAAACAAAAATAGAGCACAGAGCGAGTTTGGTCCTTCTGGCTACAGTACGCACAGGACAGTGCGTAGTAAGACGCTATGGACTGTCCTGTGCATACTGTAGACTGTGAGGCTGTTGAAGATGCATGCAACCTCAACAAAGAGACTGCAGAAACGCGTCTCCTATGAGTATCATTTGGATGTGAATTAGGATTTGTGACATTTATTAAATACTCTATGTATTAAGGTATCAGAAAATAGCTAAAGGTTAGTACTTGTACTTGTCTTTTAAACAGGGATGGCAAGAGGAAAAAGTAATTTCAGCTGACAGTTCTTGGGGTCTTTTTCAGCTTTTTTTTTACCCTATTTTATAACCATTTTATCAGTCATTATCAGATAATCACTGATCTGTTTACTAATTATTTGCATGAGACACAATTAATTTCCTGTTGTTGATTTAACCTTACTCTAACCTTATCCTTGACGATAGTAATGACATCTCACCTCTCTTAATTTTTTTTTCCCTCCAGATGTAGATGTTTCACAAAAATGGCCAATTTGAATTTCAAATCAGCATAAATCCACAGATCTGCAATTAAATTGCCATCCATTTTTTAAAAATGGTAACAGTGCATCCCTCCATCTAACATGTCACCCTTTACAATGATGTTTTTGCCCTGGAATGTCATTTTTTATCACTTCAAATAAAACATTTTTTTTAATTCATTACAATAATTTTAACTAAAGCATTTATTTTTATTACATTATGTTGCTGTTTTATGACTTCCACCCTCTACTTATTGCTTTTTCATGGTCTCTTAAAACCTCTTAAAAACTGTACAGAAAAAGCACCAGAGTGTTAAAGCATGTGTGCACCCTCAGTAAGAGTGAATTGGTAAAATAATAAAATGCAATAAAAATTTTATTGAATCCTAAAAGAAAAAATGAAGTGAAAACATAAAGTAGAATGAAAAATAAAATAGAAATAAAAGCATATTACATTCAGATGGGATGGATAAACAATGTACAGGATTTCCCAGAGTCAGGGTGAACAGTTTGACTCCCTCCTGTCCACATGGTCACGTTACTCACTCTGTTTGATTTGTTTTCTGCGACTTTCATTTCAGTGCGCGTTTTGTCGTCACATTGTTTATCAGCATATTTTTGTTTTGCCGACAGCTGGAAGACGAAGCTGTGCTCATTACAGGCAGGGATCAGAACCACCCCAAGAGGAGATGTCAGCGGGAATAACGTAAAGCTGGCTGCTCGTGGTCAGTAAATACCTCCAAAACATTGGCTGGTTGTTAAGCTACAATGTCTCATTATGGTTTTTTTTTCCCAATTTTGGTTGATATTATGAGATGCAGTTGCAGATTCAATGCAGCATGGGTGATTTGCTTGGACAGATGTGATGTGTCTGGTTTCAGGGGGATGGGCAGAAGAAACAAAATACAACTTGTCCCTTCTTTTCATTTAAAAAAACAAAATGTGTTTTCCAGCATTCATGTCAAAGTGGTTCTCTCACAGTATGTGCAATACATTCTGCCTCACATCTACATATACAACATAGTTTATATCCATAGCGAAATGTGTCACTTGTGCAAATATAATCGGATGTAATACGATAGACTGAGTTTTATTTTCTTTTTTCTTCTTTCTTTTTTCCGGTGTAGTGTTTAGTGTGTGTCGATTTTCTTTGGGTGCTCGACATTCCTCCTTCCAAAGACATGTTCATGAGATTAACTGGTGACTCGCAGGTGTATATTTATGGTTGTCTGTCACCTTGTAGATGCCTGTATGATAGACTCCTAACACTCCAGCGCTTTGCGACCTTAACTTGGAAAAAGCTCCAACAGGATCGGATAGATCTCAAAAAAACACCTTGTACAGATACTTATTTATTTATTATTATTATTATTTTTTTTTTTTAAGTTGAAGGAACACGCTAAATATATGAAATACAGTTTGTTTGTTTTTAATGAGTAGTTCCTTTTCTGTAAGCATAAACTCTTTGGGTTTGCGCTCCGTCTTGAGATGTTTGGTGGACTGGAGACTCTTCTCCTTAAACACTTTCAAACTTTAATTGTCCAGTTTTTCACCACAAAAGGTGCATTCAGCTCGAATTTTGCCCATCGCTTTTATGAAGACAGATTCTAACTTTCTTATCAGTCCTTTTCTTTTTTGACAGAATGACTTTTCTTTTTCTTTGCCTTTTTATACTGCAGACAGGATGTCCAAGTTCCACATACTCATGTCCATTATTTTAACACAGACTGTTTTTTAATTTTTTTTATTTTACAAAAACAAAGAAAAAAATCCACTTGTAATCTAACACTCAAATTTAGTGTTGTTTTTGACATAAATTAATCAAATGTTGGCTCATCTATATTCAAGACATAAAAAATTATTACACCTTTCAGTATCAAGAGGGCTTTGCGACCACCTCATAAATATTTGAATGACTTATGAATGGATCATCATTAGAGAAAAGACGTCTTATTTCCTTCTGTCGTGATGAGGCCTCTCCTCTCAGAACTAGAAGATCTTCAGATAAAAAACAGGGTTGGAGCCATTCCGTGAGGAAACTGCATGTTCTCCATGTGGCCACGATGTTTTCTTAAGAGTACTGCACAATAGATCTCACTTTTATAGTTGTCACTATACCAACATGTGCAATATTGCAACTGACTGAGCTGCAATAAATGACGTTTACGTGCATTCATACTCTGCATATCAACATGTCAGATGGAGCTTTACTGTAAATGTCTGAGATCACAAAGTGTCGATGGACCCATGGTCCAGTCACAGCAGATGTAAATGAGTTGCAAGAGAAAGAATGCTGCTTTTTCCGGAAGTGCAAAGACATTATCATAAGATTACCAAGATACACCATGGCAATCCTCGCTTGCTTAAGAATATATTCTATTTTCCCATCATATAATGCAGCCGTCGTGCTCCGGCTTCCTCGGGTGATTTTAAACTGCTCACAGATGTGAAATGATTGTCTCAGCGTTGGCTCTGTGACAGACCGATGATGTGATGACACCTGCCCAGGGTATAACCTGCGTTTCACACTCTGTCAACCTTCATCAGCCCTGGCTACCCACAGTGCCATGTAAAAAGAAAAAAAAATGTACAAGTACAAAGTACAAGAGGAGTAGGGGGTCAGTCCTGCTGTTAGTTTAAAAGGGTTTGCTGATGCTCGTTCTGCGCCTGCGTACATTTTTTTGCCCCCCAGATATTCCAGAGTCCTCCCATAATCCAATTATCCAGTAAATTAGAGAAATTCGACTGTGTACTTCGCTGTGTTAGCCTTGTGATGGTGAACTGTTCAGGGTAGAACCTGTTTGTAGTCATTGGCTCCGGCATTGAGCCACCCCAGTCTGTGGCAAGCCAGGAAAGAATCTGGGTGGAAATTGTTTGCTTGTATCATGTTTAACATACTGTATTATCTTTAGATTGAATTCTGCTGAAGCTGCACTCTGCGAAATACCAAGACCAATTGCTCTTGAATTTGCCAACTTTGAGGGGGTCAGTAAATTGTTCATATGTTAAAGCAGGGGTCGGCAACCTTTAATGCTCAAAGAGCCAGTTGGTCCCGTTTCCCACTGAACACAACACCCAGAGAGCCGCACACACCCACATGTCCAACTCACCCATGCGCACACATGCCTACATTGTCACTCACAATATCACTATGGTATTATGGTGAGTAATGTCAAAGAAGCACGCTAGAAAAAAAGCTTTTACTTTACAACAGACGTGCACATCAGTCTTTTATTTTGACACTCCGACAGGCAGACCATGCCAGGATCAGACTACACACAAAACCTTCTTCACTGCTGGTTGCCAACTTACAAGTAATAAACTAAACTACATGAACTAAGCAACAAAAACACAACACAACACAATTATTACCAACACTACAAACCTACTATAACCCCCAATAATTACATTTAAAACACAACAAACAGAAACTCCCATAATGCATTGCAGCTATCAGCTCCTTTATTGCTAGACATTATTAAAATGGAAGATATATGTGGGAGATCTGGGATTTTTAGAACCATGAGTGTGAGTGGTGTGGCTTTCAATGTCATTTAGTTGTGTAATTCACTACAATTTGCCGTCACTCTCAACAAGTCCGCAATGAACCTCCCGGAATTGTCGGCGCTCCACCGCTGCCATTATTGTTGCGTAATGACGTGACATCGCTGCGTCGTTCACGACCCGCCTACATTTTACTCCACTTTTTGTAGCGGGACTGCGCTCTGGGTGCGCTTTGCCTCCTTACGTCCCGCTCCGGGATGAAGTGCAGTTGGACAGAGGCTCAAGGAGGGACGAAAGAGCCGCATGCGGCTCCGGAGCCACAGGTTGCCGACCCCTGTGTTAAAGCGAAGGCATGTCGGATTATCTGGTTTTAGCTTCTGCAGGCAAATGCACATAATTGTCACGATATCTTCAATTGGTTAAAGTTGAAGGCAAAAAACATTCAGTGAGACAAATCATGTACATGAGCTCATTAAAGCCCAGAAAGCCACTGCTGTGCCCATGTGCTCCTGGTAGCCCACAGAGGCCTTGTTTGTGGCTGTAAGGCAACAGCAGAACATTTGAGATCAATCAACCTTGTAAAAATACCACCCATGCATTAATTTGTGCCAAGTATAACATGTTTTGAGCAAAATTCTACAAACGTTCTCCTTTATTTCAAAGGGCTCAAGAATATATTGACACCAGAATCCGAGATGTTTGAAGTGACAAATCAAGATAAAGAAAAATTAATGATGTTCAAATACATGTTAATTATTTATTAAAAAAAATGAAACAAAAAAGTCCTTCAATCGAAACTGAACTGCCGGGCAGGAGGAGAGAAGGATCTCGGAGAAGATTCATGAGTGGAGATGCTGAATGTTGTAGTAAAGGATGCTGGGTGTACTGGAGGAGCTCGAGGCAGATGATTGTCTGTGGCGAACCCTGAAAGGAGCTGAGGAAAGAAAAAACTGTTTTACATATTAATTTAAAATGACCAGATGGCCCCTGTTCTAACAAATGTGACAGATTAAATCTAATTTCTCTTTTCTGTGCAAAGTTGCCAGGACATGTTTAAGGAAGTCTATTGGTGCTCTGTGCAAGTTCGGTTAGTTTTCTTTTCCAGATTATGCAACGGTCATGAAAGAAGTCCAGGTTCATGGTCCATCCTGAGTGAAGGGGTTCATGCAGTGGTCCAGAGTGATGGATGGCAGATTGTGATAAAGATTGCACACAAGGGTGATATTGCTGTAGTGAAAAGGAAACTTTAGATCATCCTCCTCAGGTGTTCCACATCACTTGTCAGGAATGCATTTTAACAGTTCTTTTCTTACATATAATGAAACTCTTTCCAAGTTCTAATGATTTCACTGAGCCTTTGATTAAAGGGTTTGGAAGTCAGTATAGACACAAACATGGATGTTGAATGTGCTTTCCAATCTAATGACACCACTATACACAGGTCTTGCCGGGCAAGCGTTTTGTTTGTTCATTTAGCATACAATCTCTCTTTCATGTCCACCTCAGCCTTTGCATCCCGGCAGCTTTGCCTCCCCTGCTGCCTTGATGCTGTGACACGAGCTGCAGTGTGTGGCTGCTCGGTGCAACATGGTCTCCTGATTGATTTATTTGCATCAAAAGGGAGGCCTTCGCATCCACAACCTCTTTCATCTGAATACAAAAGTACGAATAAAATAAAAAGATGAAAATTGTTGGATTTGGTTGTTCTGCAGTGAGTGCAAACAGCTCCGGCTCAGATTTCCATGGCCAAGATCTGATTCTGATTCCGCCTCACTTGTCCTGCAGTGCCGTTGTTTAATTTTAGTGGATTTTACAGATAGGACTTGATAGGAATCTATCAAACCTCTCCAAGCATGATAACTCCACATTTTCCAGCCCATTTTTTTTCTCTCCACATTTTCTTTTCTTTTTCTTTTTAAACTTGGTCTTGATTCCCTCGTTGCCATCATGCCTACAGTGAACCTTTGTCCCCCATCTCCTTGCCCCAGGTCCCTCCACATGCTGCAGGTACTGAGCAGAAAAACCCCGGAGACTCACTCATTCAACATGACCATCTGTCATCCACATACAAGCTCCATGTGGGCCAGAATGGAGTGTATATCCAGGGGTCCAATCTGGTCATCATTCCTGCGGCCACTCAGCTGCTCGCCCACCCAAGAGATTTTGTGCATGAACATGTGCGCTCCTGTAAATCTGCCCATGTCTGTGGCTATCAGATCTGTGAGTCTCTTGTGCATCTGCATCATGTTGCCCCGGGACGAGCCATGAGCACCAAAAAAAGCCTTTGGGAGCAGCTTTGGAATGCTTTGGGGAATATGAGCGTGAAGCTGTCAGATGGATTTGTGTCCATCATGGGTACATTTGGCCCTGGGGCTTTGACAGCAGATCAGAAGAGAGAGAGAGAGAGAGCGAGAGAGAGAAACCACTTCTACAAAGGAGCAACACATATAATGGAGACAGCGACACAGTCCCACTTTGAAAGTAGAGCAGAGACACAGAGGGGCAGTTATTGGTAACTGTGCAGCATTCTGATGATGTTCAGGTTCACATCTCTATTTTTTGACAGTAACATATGAATTCTGTGCATCCGATGATCCATAACATTAGTCCTACTGCTGCCGACTGGCCTGACCCTGAGCCCTGAAGCACATGGACTCTAATGGACCTCTGGAGTCGTGTTGTGGTATCTTGCACAAGACATTATCAGCAGATTGACCTGCACGTTGTGAACCAACTCAAAGTAATCTTGAGATTTTGAAGACCATGTCAACCCCTCAGGCTGGTTATTGTGGTTCTCAAACCTTTGCTGAACCATTTTTGCTTTTTATCCTGCAGAAAAAGCCCATCAGTAATACCACTTTCAGGTGAAGATTGAAATGTCAGTGGAAATGCTCAGGTGGATCAAACCCACATAGATGGCAGGGACCAAGGCTTTTCAGCAGGTTTTTCTCTTCTTTATGATGAATCCAAGTGGTTCCAAGGCTTTCCATGAAATGCATAAGAAAATGTGATTCAGTGGTCCAGTTATGCTCAAAAAAAAAGTTTCCTATTTCTAAAAAATAACAGTAATTGTTGCAGTAATTTGAGCTACAAAAAGTTGTCTGTTGCTCAGACAATGGGCAGGTCAGCTTTCCTTTCTTGGGAGATGTTACATTTTTTAGTGCTTCATCCTTCATCCTTTTAGACGATTTTTGATAGAAACTGACCACAGAAGACACTGAACACTAACCTAAAGTAAAACTAGTGATATTGCATTAATCCTCTTGAGGAAATTCCTTTTTTCCTCTTCAATGACCAATCCTATTGCTAGGATCTGAAGGTGCAGCCACATCACAGCGCTCCAGGGACCCCACATTGGTGATCCATCAACTATGGGATTCGAGCCACTGAACTCCCAATCCCAAGTGCGCTTCTTTAACCTCTTGGCCCTTACTGACTCCTAAATACACACGTTTGGAGATGCTCTGACCCGGTTATTGTTAAATTATCTAAAATCCTCAAAATGCCCATTGTTTCTTCTTGTAACACATTACTGTTGGTGATAAGATGTTTGCTTGCTGCCTAGTATATCCCAGTGTTACTCACTTATTTCCCCGCTGGTCATAATATCATGTCTGATCGATTTTTTTTTTGTCCTGAGAGTTGAGAGCAGAATTGCATTGTAATCGTTTTATTTCCGTCCTTCTGTTTAGAGTACTTTTCCTTGTCCACTGAATGTCAGTTATGTATTGTTCCCATATGGAATATGTACAATACCTTCACTTCAGCTATAACGCTTGAGACATAATGCAGTAAGGCTGTTGAGAAAAGATATAAAATAAAACTGAGCCTCTTCAGCACTACCTATTCTTTGACTGACCATTATTCTGACTCCATCCAGAGCTTTATTTGCTACTGTGCAAGAGCTGACTGTAACAATTGCAGGACCGATATACAGGGACAAGCCCCCATATGAAAGAAAGCACTGCTATAAACAGACTATATAGTTCAAGGCCATCTCTTTCCCTCGGTGCTTTGTGTGTGTGTGTGTGTGTGTGTGTGTGTGTGTGTGTGTGTGTGTGTGTGTGTGTGTGTGTGTGTGTGTGTGTGTGTGTGTGTGTGTGTGTGTGCATCTATGACAAAAAGCAATAGCTCCCCTGTACTCCACTTTCTCCCTCCCGCACTTTCATTAACCATTGGACTGAGCTCCCCTGTATTTGTTTGTGGCTATCAATAAACTGAAATGCATCAATGATGAAATTAAGTTAGCGTAGTGTGAAAGAAAGAGAGAGGGAGAAAGAGAGAGAGAGGGAGGGAGAAATAGTGCTTGTAAACACTTGACACTATACCCCCACTGAAATGTCTTGTACATTGTAAGTACTGTAGCGCTCTTTTGCCTCTGTGTGTGTGTGCGTGCGTGCGTGCGTGTGTGTGCGTGCATGTGTGTGTGTGTGTGTGTGTGTGTGTATGTGTGTGTGTGTGTGTGTGTGTGTGTGTGTGTGTGTCAAGAAGATGAGAGAAGACAGGCACAACAGTTGCATCATGATTGTAACATCTGAGGCATTTATGATTTATTTATGCATCTTGTTTGTTACTAGGGTAGAGATGTTTTTGCTAACGTATGGCTAGGGGGGAAAGCAGGACAGATGCGTGAATGGATACAACTGGAGAAAACGACATCTGACAAATCCAAAGAATCTCCTTGTCAAACATTGTTTCAGTCAAAATAGAAAACAATTTGGGCAACAATTTCTATCCATAATGGATAAGAAAAAGAATATCAGATACATTACTTCATATATTTTGGTGTCTGTGTGTATATATTAATAGAATATACTAGTATAACGTCATTAATTCCAGAGGGAAATATTTCATCGCTACATTGGTATTGGAACACAGAACAAATGTAAGTACAAATATCAATAGGACAGAACAAAAAATAAATAAAATACATATATACATGGCTGAGCAGTGACTATTATAGGCATAAAATAATTAAATTGATTGGAAAAAACACAAATGCCACTCTTTACAAATAGGCTTTATCTATATACTGTATATATTACATGCACATTTCTGGATTAATGTGTATGTACTGTATGTGTGAACATTTATTTACATTATTTACATCCGTAGGCATTTATATGCTCGCGCTCGAAGATATGGGTACACATGCAGATATGGATGCTCTCAAGTTGAGGGTGTTGTTTTAACCATCATGCACATTATTCCTGTTTGTACTTTAGTAGAATACATTAAAAGGGAACAACGGACAAAATTCAAGCTGGAATTTATAAAATAAATATGAAAATGTAAAGATATAACCAAGAAAAATAAATGAATAGAACTGTTTTACTGTTGTTGCATGTTAATTGTTGAATTGAGGGTGCAAGTCTGAAGGGTGGCAGGAAGAATGTGTTGAGAAGTGTGGTGGGCCTTTAGAGGTTGGTGGGTGAGTGGGGGGGGGGGGGGGGGTTTCACCTGGTGGCCTTCATTTGTGTTTCCTCAGTGTAAATGTGCCTGACAGATAGTCGTTTTCTGTTTATTATTATTTATCGCCCACACCACCCGCTGCAGGTCCTCGGCGCTCTCTAGAGCTTTGCGGGATTGAAATTAGCCCATTGTGGGGAGGGAGACAGAGCCTTGTTCAGGTAGGGGGGGTAGGTATTGTGCGAAGGGATTGTAGTAAGGGAGACAAACCCTTTTTCATGTAGGAAATGACACAAGCAAAAATGTGTCATGTCCCATCCTGACCATGGTGAATTAAATGTGTCCATTCTGCTACACCATAATCATGTTTTCCAGGTTGCGGCGTATGAGAGCCGCTTCGAATGAAATTGATAGTGATACATTGTTTTAAAATTACAACAGCTTTGCTATTCTTATTATTCTTTAGTACAATTCTCAACAGAGTCCCAATTTCCATTAAATCTACCGATTCGTCAAGCTAGTGTTGTGTGTTTTGCTCATTAGAAGAAGAAGAAAAAAACCTATAGAACTTGCAACGCTAGGTCAGCACAACTGGAAACAATACGAAGCAGCTCGATTCTGACTACATAAAGAAAAAAAACAATCTTACTTCTCAAGGTGACGATCATGAAAAAGATTAATCTATCGTCACTATATTTCTCTTCACAAGTCATTTCCATGAATTGAATCTTCGTGTTACTCTCTGGCAACATTGATTTATGACCTCTTATTTTACACGGGTCTGAAAATCATTAGTATTCACACAAAATACAGCAAACTAATGCAGTTATATCGAATTTTTCTGCAAATATGAAGGGAAATATCGCCCAAATTATGTAAAATGGCCACACTGTGCTCCAACCTAAGGGCTGCTTTTAACATATATTTGTTTGCATTTGGGAACATTTATACTGACTTAAATTATGTAATACACCTAAAGCAGAACTATTTTTTTTTTTTTTAGCTCCACAGGGAAAGGGTATGATATTAATTAAACATATAAAATTCAAATAAAACAAAAACTGTCTGTTACATTATTTTATGTCTAAAGAGTCATGAATATCAAATAATATTATCTGAAACAATAACCCAGCAGCCACTGTCTTCGACTTGCCGGGATATATGTGGGATGTGTGCGAGAAAATTCATTCATCTGAAACAAAATCTCTCTTTCTAAGAATTTACTTTTATTTAACCTTTATTTAACCAGGAATAAACTCATTGAGATGGAGATTTATTTTATATGGGTGACCTGGCTAAGAACTCAGGCACATGTAACATCATCATATTTAAAAAAAAACCAACAATTTGACAATATGCAACTGTTAAAATGATAAAATGCTAATTATGTAAACAATTTGCATTACAGTGCAAGACTTGGATATGAAGGTCTAGAAGTTCACTGTAAAGTGCTTTCAAAACACAAACACTGATTGGAGTTTTTGTGCTCTTTGCAGTAAAACAAAACCCAGAAATGATTCAAAGAAACCAATTGTCGACATTTTGGTTTCTATTGTGAAGTTGTTCCAAGCAAAAGGGGGCGACGAAATTAAAAGCTCACTTTCGTGGTTCAGACTGAACACCAAATGCCGCTTGAGCATGAGGTACAATAGACATGGGCCGCTCATTTTTCACTATATATTTTTGTGTTTATTTTAACATGAGTTATTACATTAACTAATTAATTGCCATAGGTTGTTCGAGTCTAACAAAATGACTGTGTCCCTCAGCCATAACCACTTTCATTCAGGCATAACATTAGATGGGATACTGGCGAAATATTTATGTTAGTGTTGCAATTCAATTCAATTTATTGATTTATTGATTGATTGATTGATTGATTGGTTGATTTATTACAAAGCTAGATGCTAAAGAAGTAGTGAAGTTTTGCTTGCAACATTTTACAAGAGTTTTCTGAAATCAGAAGCTTATACCTCAGAAAGGTGCAAACAATTGAACTTTGAAGCACATGGTAATGACTTGTCTTGGTGGTGAAACGCACGCCGTGTGCAGTATTAATGGTGTCCTTTCTCCGGGAGCACACTAACAGCCGGGCTCTCTCCATTTCCAGCTTTTTAATTGCATGAGTCACGGCAACAGGCGCAGTGTGGGTGAACGTGCTGAAAAAGTTCATTATGTTTGTGGAGGGATTGAGTCAACATACACACGGAGCGTGAAGCTCGAGACGCGATTGTTTGGAAGCGTTTGCGTAATGGTCCGTATGTCTCGCGGTGCAATTTTCTGTGGCATATTAAACTTTGTGGTGTAGCCATGGTAATTAAGCAAAGAGTCGCTCCAGTTTATCAGTATCGACGTGTGAACTTTTCCAGCACATTCCGAAGATGACAAATATTGACACCTGAATTTGTGCTCATCTCATCCCCCAATGAGAAAGATCTAAACTTTAATAACTCAGGGGACAAGTCAAATGAATATACAAGTTACAAGAGTGCAAAGTTTTTAATGTTGTTAATTTCATGACATTTTTACAGGTGGAACGGATAAGAAAAACATGATTAATAAGTTAATTTCCTTATTTACACCACTTCCTTTGAGAGCGTCAATCAACAGTCCCCATTGCAATTTTGTTATTGGTGAATATTCATGAATTGTTTAAATGAAGCTTGGATTTGCATGTTTAGGAGAGACTGATGGTATGTAGGAGAATGAGGAGGATGCAGTACAGACTGCCAAGAACACAAGCTTTTACGTAAATTGAGTGCATTTTAAGTGAGAGAACTATGAAATACAATAGAACTAAGGAAAGGTTCACACAGAAGCGATGAGCAAAGGCGACAATGTATTTTCTTACAACCTTTCCATTGATTATGTATGAGCCGCCGTCAAAAGACAGACCGAGATGGTCTTTTCACAGTGTCAGGAATTTGAAGACAGGAATCTCTTCTCAGCTTATCATGTGTCTACTGCTTCTATACAATACAAACGGTGAATTGACTGCTTCTTCAGTCATTTCAGTGAACCTTTACATTATCAGTCATATCCACCCATTTGTCCATTTGTGAACACATAATCCACCAGTCGTGACGAGAAAGGCCACAGTTAACAAGATGTTTTCAAGTGAACAAACCAAAACCTCTGTTGCATTTTGGGGGTCAAATTCTACAACAACAGTTCTATAACAACAGTGTGTGTGTGTGTGTGTGTGTGTGTGTGTGTGTGTGTGTGTGTGTGTGTGTGTGTGTGTGTGTGTGTGTGTGTGTGTGTGTGTGTGGTGTGTGTGTGTGTGTGTGTGTGTGTGTGTGTGTGTGTGTGTGTGTGTGTGTACTACAAAAACAGCCAACAGCACCGACTTGTGGTCTGGCATTCGAACTACATCGATTTCGACATCATATCCAAACGTTGCACAAAACCTTTCATAAACATAAATGGGAAAATGATGGGTTCTCATTAAAAAATAGTGAAAATAATAATTGTAACGCGTGGGAACGAGATAATAAGTCGTTACCTCAAATTAATAAAGTGGGTGAACGAGATAGTTCATTCTCTGGCCGCAAGATTCTTGACTTGTGGCCACGAAGGGAGAGTCTGCATGAGGCGGCGTTGCTCCGCTATGAGACAGTCCACAGAACTGCTTTATAATGAAGCAATACCTTTGGTTCATCAGTAACCACTAAACAAACTACATACTACTGTAAATTAAAGCTTGGATTTTTTTTTGCCATAAAATGTGCCTTTTAATGGCAGTTCACGTGAAAGAGAACTTTTATAGTTGATCAGCGTGTATTTACGTAGGTTGCTATTGGAAACAGTTGCAGAGCTGGGCTCTATCATTATACACCTCCATTCCTCCTGATGTTGAAGCATTCAATTCAGACACACCCAGAAATAAAGTGAAAGGAACAGAAATTCCCTATGTAATGCCCAAATGTTGAAAAATAAGCCCCAGCCTTATTTATTTATGGAAAAGAGGGGATACATGATTCGGCGCTACTGAGAATTAGATCCTCTCTTTTTTGACCAAGGTGAGTTAAACATGTCTGTATTTCGCATGCCTTAGTTAGCCTCAGCTGAACGTCCTGCTCCTGATGCAGATGGCTCCTTGGATGTTGCTTCCTTACCTGGTTTATCTGTACCCAGCCTTATGTCAGCCCTGTGTCCATCTTGTTCATTATTTTATCTTGAGTGTGTGTGGTGTGCTTGTGTGGTGTGTCTCTGGGGAGGTGGATGGGGCGAGTGTGATTGTGACAATGTGTTTGTATTAGTGGAGGAGGTGGGTGCGAGGCAATGTTTTTATAATCTGTAAAGCACTTTGTGCTACATGAAAATGTATGAAAAGTGCTTTATAAATAAAGATTGGTTTGATTTGATTTGATTTGATTTGATTTGAAAACACCACTGTCTAATGTGGTCATTTGATCTCAAAGCATCCATAACAGCAAATATGATGGGATGGAAGCGACATATATATGGGTTTTTTTGTTGTTGTTTTTTTAATTTTCTTTTGTTATTTCTATTTTTCTTAAAATGCTCCAGAGTTTAAATCCAACATTAGGCTTGATATTAATATGCGCACACACCTACTGAAAAGCTGTGAAAATAGCTTGTGGATTTGTTGATGTAGGTTGAGACCTGCTGGCTGCAAAGCCTTCACAATGTGTGATCCCATAAACAATCCAGCTCTCAAAACTGTAGGTGGCTGCGTCTTTTCTTATAGATCTGAAAATGAAGCCAAAGCCACATAGTGGAACATCTGTTGCTTGTCAGAAAATAGTTCCCATGTTTTTAGCCGCTCTCCCAGTTGTTTATCCATTATATGTAAATCCTTTTTTATGTAAATCGAAACATCTCTCGAAACTATTTGTGGAAAAGCAGCTGTACTGGTAGATGTATCCACCTGGAGTGGATTCTCTTTGATTTAAGTGTCGATCTGATTGTGTGATGGGCACAGAGATTCCTCAAAATGAGGGTGACCCAAACCCGGTGCTGCTTGATTCAATCCAGTCGATGGAGGCGGGAAGATGTTGCTGTTTTGCTGAAGTGCTGATTTCACCATGCGGATGGTCTAATGTCAAAGATCCTTCAGTTTGAATGCCATGAAGTGTTCAAACCATTCCACTATAAGATTGGAATGCACAGCTGGGTGAGTTTAAAAATGCCATATTTTATACATTTAATGAAATCATCACAACAAACAGAAGTTAAACTGTAGAATTATGCTAATATGTGATGAGCTGGAAGACATATTTATTGAATCCCTACAGAGCTCTGGATAAATACAACGGAAGTGAAGTGAGATGCAGCCTTTTTTTTTTTTTTTTTTCATTTTTGACAGCACATATGGTTTCTGGCAACGACTGTGTCACAAAGTGGCCCCAGACACGAGACTGTGAGACTGGAACAGCTGCAACATTCAGCACTCACATTGTGGTTGCCTTAGATACATGCAGGATCTCTAGGGAGGAGCTGCATGTGGGTGGAGGCAGAATACAACCTGTACAGGTCACCGTCCATCAACGGCCACGCCGACTCACCTTCATCAGTACAGGGACGAAAATCCCATAAATGCTCAGCAAGCAGATTGTGCACATAAAGACTCTCCAACTCGTATCGCATTAGAAAAAACATTAATTTATAGTCGGTAAATAAAATGTGTCATTTTCTGTTAAACATCTGATTGTCGTCCCATTATTTTTTTTATTTTTATTTTTTTTTTATTAAATGAAGGGGATAATGTATGTGGAGGATTCAGAGATCATTTAAACACCCTGTTGCGTTTTTTAGTAATTAATTACAAATAATCCACATTACACTAAATAAGTAGTATTTTTTAGATATTTTAATCAAATAGATGACTTTACTCATATTTATTACAATTTACATTATGCGTTCTACATTGTAACTGTAAAATCAGAAGTTGGTACTGGTTACACCCAAGATCGTAATTGCAGTCTGTATGCTTTTAGCCAATACATTAATTATTTCAACCACTTTATATCTGTGTATATCTTTAGCGGTTTTGAAAACCAAAAACGATTTGGTGATCGGATCCACTGGAAATGCAAGGTTGTGAAAATGGCTCCCAAGGTAGAACTGTAGAAAATGCTCCATCTCTGTGGAAATGAGAGAAAACAGACATTTTCTGAAACACTGCTACTGTGCATGCGCACCCCAGCCATATTAAATAGTCCCTCTGCACATGAGTAGATAGACAATAACAACAATGGTGAAACTAAAATGCAACGACAATGCATTTTCACTTGGACCATTGTGTAAACAGGGCCTTAATTTGTTTATCAAAAATATACATTTGAAGTACCGGTTCTATAATGTTTGAAATCTGCTTTACACTTATAGCTTTTCATACAGGTAGATTGATCTGCAGGGCCATAATAATGTGGTTCCAAAGTGACTTTTATATTTATATATATATTTTTTTTTTTTACAATGATACTTGAATTGAGTGAAAGTCAAGTTGTATAACATAATTAGTTTGTTTGTACAATTTTGAATTGTCTTTGCACCCCTAGTTGAAATAATTTAAAATGCATTTGCATCAGTCATTAAACAAAGTCACTAAATTGCTGAATATTATTCACAAAAATGTATATAGACACTATTTTTTAAATGTGAAACCTCAGATTATAGTCTCTTGTAAAAGATTATCCATCAATCTCAGTCCCCGAAAGCCATTATTTAATAGGTGGAGAAACTCTGAGAGAGAATATTTATTTGACTGTCAGATGCATTTGAATATCAGCAATGTCCAGATTGAACTCTGCCAACACAACATCGACCAGTGTTCACACTCCTCACAAGTCCTCGCTGTACCAGAGCTGGGAGGATGCAACCTTAAACTCATACAAGTGAAGACTTTACCTTTCAACACAACAAAGAGCTAGGGCAACACTGACTCTCTTCCACTGTCATCAAGTTGTCACACAGCGCTTGTTACAGATGTTTCACTGGGAGAAACCTAAAAAAAAAAGAGTAATAAATAAGAGCAGTTTGAATCTGCAATGTATTTTTTTCATCCATCCATCTATGCGCCACATTATAGTCACTTTGGGTCTAATGCTCCTCTGTAGGAAACACATTTACATGAACTCATATCTCCACAGTCCAACCTCCCGCTGTGTTTATCCACACATTTACTGTGTCGTTTCCCTTCATTTGTCAGCAGCTCGTGTAATTACATGGCTTTACATTACACATATAGACCGTAAGCACTGTGCCGTGAAAGTTTACTCATAAAAGCAAAAGCACAGGTTTGTGCAGGTCCATGGCAAGGACCTGCATTTTGGGTTGCTTTGATTACTATTGTCATATTTCACTCCATTTTTCAAACATAATTGGTTTCCTTGCTGCTGTGAGTGAATGAAGGCACAGTATGATAAAGTATAGAGTAATTTCAAAGGAATTGACATGGAATTTCTCTGGTCATAGTTGAATATCAGGTGAATTAGAACCCATGTGTGGTGGTCCTCGTGAGGGAGTCGCTAATTTATAACATGTATAATGGGGAATGTGTGTAGAGAATGCAGGCTGAGATGGAGGCAGATGAGCGAGACAATTCAAGTTTCAAGTTCAGAGTGGCATAAATAAATCCAATTCAATGTGATATCTCTAGAAGATCTGGAAATGTTTCCATGTATCCATCTCTGTACAGCTGTATCTGTGTACAGTAGCAGCTAATTATGGGTGAAGGCAGAGTTCAGCTTGGATAGGTCACCATCTTACATTCAGCGGGCGATTTCAAGCAAAAACCCATGTGTCTGTTCACATGACAATGGTGCTCGGAGTCACAGAAAAATGACTTTTTGAAAATGGCTCCCAAACTGGAACTTTTCGAGAATGCTCCATCTCCGTGTAAACAAGTGAAAATGCTTGGTTTTCATCTCCACGTAGATGACGGAAAAGCTGCGACTGCTCATCTGCAACACGGCTGTAGTAAATAGTTGTACTGCACATGCTCAGGAGATGGACAATAACAACTATGTTTCCTTCCAGTGTGTCATATTTTCCTGGGACTTGGTAGTTTTATAGTTTAGAGTGGACTGAGAATGTATTTTGTTTAGGCATTTCTCTGCAGAGTTTGCATGTTCTCTCTGTGCGGACGTAGCTCTTCAAGTTTCCTTCCACACTCATGTTAATTTGTAACTCTGAATTCTTGTGTTGGCCTGGCGAGCTGTCTGGGGTGTAAGTCGCCTTCATCCATACGCAGCTGGGATTGTTTCCAGCTCCTCATGACTCTAAATTGAATAAAGCCCAATAAACAATGGATGAATAGGTGGGTCGAAGCCTGCAGGAAGCGAATGTCAGTCAATACAATGTCCCTGGAAGCCGCGTAGGCATGCGGTGTGTATAAGCCAGTGTGTGTGGTCTCTTTCTCTCTGTAAACTTGGAGCACAGCGGAGTCTGACCACTGTGTTTGGCTCAACATGAAGCGCCCTGATCCAATTTCCATGGGCTTGAGTGCTGAGATGTGACTCAAGAGCTTAGCTAAGGGTATGTTGAAGCTTGGTCAAAGTCGTTGCCGAGTCATGACGGCGCTGTGCTGATGAAATATACAGA
This sequence comes from Blennius ocellaris, assembly GCF_963422515.1. Lineage (NCBI taxonomy): Eukaryota > Metazoa > Chordata > Actinopteri > Blenniiformes > Blenniidae > Blennius > Blennius ocellaris. The sequence goes on from NC_137652.1 coordinate 23,699,410, forward strand.
GTAATATAAAAATCACCAACAAGTGTAGTGTGTGTGTGTGTGTGTGTGTGTGTGTGCGTGCGTGCGTGCGTGTCCACGTGATCAGGTGATAGATGAGCATAATCTGGGGTGTTGAAACACGAGAGTTAGAATCAGACAGAGATTAATACGGCTGTTGACTGGCTGCCTACAGTCGTCTCCAGCTTCAGCCTCGCCTCCATTTGACTCGCTGGGTGAGCTCGTGCGCACGCCGTGCCTACGAAACTCCCACTTCAGCGGCGGTGCTGGTGGGCTGAGTCTTAAAGCGGTCACAGAGCTGCCACTCTGAATCAGAAGCAGAGACCCAGTGAACGATCCAAACCCGAACCCACACTGCAGAGGACGATCGATCAAAGTCCGTGTACATTTTCTGATCTGCGGCTGGAGAAGCCGAGCTCGCTTCAGGAAGCCATGTTTATGCATGATTGATGGCTCTTTTATTTATTTATTTGCATGGAGGAACTTCTAAAAAAGACAAGTGGTTGGGTTAACCACGCCAACCTGAATTAAAGTCAGTAAAACCTCTTTGCTAAATCCCCGTGCCAAGTCGGAGAGGGTTGTTTTTGCTGCTCACGCTGCCAATTAATGCGTGAACTCAAATACAGCAGCAACACTTCACATCTCCACGTGACTGGAGAAATAAAAGGGAAAAAAAAAAAAAACACATCATCCACCTCTTTAAATATTACCTAACTCTCTCCTTGGGCAGTAAAACCTGAGAATTTACAGAAGTCAGCGGGGAATAGGCCAATCAACCAGTGGAGCTTATCAGCAACATTTTCCAGTGGGAAAACTCCTCATCGCTTTATCATCCTACACTGTTCCCTTCAGGACAACCTGCCAAGTGCGTTTACTGATCCCCTCCATTGTCACACGCCACGCTCCACACAATATTTAATTTCTTTGCATGGGAGTGGAGCTGTGATTTATAACTGGGAGAGATATGAGAGTAAAGTAGTGTGACTGGATCAAGAATGTGCCGCTGACAAGTTAACATTTCTCCACCGTGAAGCCTCCATCCAGTTCACAGCATGGACTTATGCCATTAATTAAATCCAGGCCGTGGCGAAAGGAACAATCGTTTTGTATCCACTTGCTCATGCAAATGTGGTGTAAACAGGCTGCAATGTTAAGTCTTGCATGCATGGAGGAAAATCATCCACCAACTTTAATGGATACTTTAATTTGCTTCATTTTTCTGTCAAATCACGAAATGATGCCTTAAATTGCAACTGTTTTCCTATTCAAACCATTAATTGATGCATTAACCCATTGCCTTTTAGATGTTTTTGTCCCTCCATGTTTGCGTCACCTTGTGATCTCATGAAATGTTTCAATATTTAATTTTATATAATTTAATTGTGGATAATAATGACTTAAAAGCTGGATTGGAGCCCCTGTAGCCTTGTGTTTAACACCCCTGACTTAAACATTACTATTCCATTCATTTTTTTTCCAATAAACCATTTGATTATTCAATAACTTTCTATCCTAACAGATAAATCATGCATCAATCGCTACCGTACAAACCTTCATTGCTCATTATTTTGTATTCAATTATAAATCAATGTATTCAATTGGAATTCATACACAACATACACAAGGTCTCTTTGGCGAGCAGATGCTAATCATTGAAAGTTTTCACGAAGACTTATTGAGTCATGCATTTCCCTTTGACCCAACCATTGTTTCTGCCTCGATCTATTTGAATTGTCTTGAAATGATGCTTTAACATCGATTGACCCTTTCCTCCTCTATTTTCCCATCCAGTCATTTGATCATATTTTACCTTAGCAGCTAAACAGATGCTGACATATATTTTTTGCAATACATGATGTAGTGACTTGACATGTTAACTTCCTTTTGCTATTTACATCAACTAAATCTATCATACATGAATCAGTCATTTAGACAGATATACTTCCTTCTCTGTTTTGTCATGCAATCTACTGAATCGACACATTTTCCAACCTTCTCTGTATTAACATATGAAATCACGCATCGCCTTGCTCTGTAAAAACTTTTCTGGCTATTTTGCAATAAATATTGAAATAATGCAGATATATCTGTTTAGCTGGCTAACCACAGACCTGTATCCCTTCAATATTTATACTCAGTCATTAAATATTGCCTTGCTTTGTCACCTTAGAAATATGGATTTTCTTCTCACGTTTACTTTCAATCATATCAATGAATTATTTCCCAGCAGAACAGATATCTTTACATTTCATCAAATTGTTCAAATTCTTTATATCGGCCCCTGAAGAACTGTTTCCATGTTTTCAGTGGTCACGCTCAGTAAAGGACACGTTTCTCAAGCACATGAGGAATTTCTAAAGCTAGTTTTATTTAACAGAATTGGTTTAATATGTCAGTCAAACATTAAAACCAATCATTGCATATTAGCCTTGAGAAGTCCTTTCAGTCAGTATTATGCACATGTACACCTTCCCACAAAACCAGCCAAGGCTCCCAGTCTGTATTAAAAAAGACAAACCTTGAGACTCTTGCGTCATCATAATTTAGCTACTGACTATAAAAATCAGAGGGTTTTGACTTTCCTCATCAAAAACAGGTGTTATGTTAAAGGTAATTAAAAAGAAGTGACGAACAAATCCCTGTAAGTTTTACTTTTAGTTGTGTCAAAGCCTTTCAAAAGACAATTCGCTGTCAGCGTGAATTGGATTCATTAATTGGTGTTGGCTTTATTCAGCCTTCACAGGCAGCCAGAGACTGGATACCTGCGCTGGATGTCGTGTGAATTAAAGTTTGTCTCTGACGTTTGAAATCAGCGCCCCATGAATTTTCAGCTGAGATGAAGTTTCTAATCAGCATCAAGGTTTCACCGCTCTCCTCCGAGCTCGGCACTCCAGCGTGCTGAAATGTTTTACAAATATATGCCAATCAGGGCGAGCAGCCGACCGGATTGAAGACTTTTGGGAGCGTGACGAGACAGCCTGGATTTATTCCCTGCAGATTGAGGCAACCATTTAATGTGAAAACGTAAAACTTCCGTCGCGTTTTGGGTGTCCGTTTACACATCTGTGCTCAGAGACACTTAAAATTCAACTTTCTAAAAACCACTTCCAAAGTAGAACTTTTTGGAAATGCTCAGGTCAGGTCTCCGTGGAAACGGCGGAAAACAAGACTGTCTGAAAACGCTAGGGGCTCGTCTCGGAAACGCTGCTATGCCGGTCATAAACACCACGGCAGTATTTAATAGCTCTTTGACACATGCATAAGTAGATGCACAACGTTTTCCTCCAGTGTCATGACTCCCAGTCCATATTCTCCTGGGACTTGCTAGTTTATATAGTTGACAGTCATGCAATAACAGTTGAAACTTGGTCGTCTGTTCATCTGAATATCCGTCTTCTGCCATTGCTAATGTTTCTGGTGAGATTGTTCTCTGTGTGCATGTGTGTGTGGCTTCATTACAAAGACAACCTGCAGCCACCAGTGCGCCGGCATGCTAACAAAGTTGTTTTCTGTGTCTGCCGTTGTCATGTATAAATGTGAAACTCTTCTGAAACAACAACTTTAAAATAATGGGTTTTCACTTGAAATGTTGTGTAAACAGGACCTGAATTTTTTCTCCTGTGTAGATTTCACCTTAAACCAGCACTTAAACCTACAATTTACCACTGCCATCCGCTCCGCATTTACAGCTGTGAGGCAAAGGAATGATCCTTTTATACAGTGTGCATTTGTCTCTAATGCAGGGATACTGAATTCTGTGCTGGAGCCCCTGTAACGCTGCTCTGTGATCCGAAAACCTCTTCCTTCCTGAGACTATTTTCTTGTTTAAAGTACCCTTAGCTTTGGGCAAACTTTGGAAGGCCTTCAAAACTCTCCACAGGGTTGCCATTTAATGGAAAACCTGAAAACATATTTCTGAATTTGGCCAGATCGGACTCAGACAAAAAGTCTCGTCATTTGTACACAAGCTCCAGCAGAAACTTTGTTTTTTTTTTATTGACAGGAGAAAGTAAACTTTTCCTTCAGTTGAGGAAATGTGATCACAGCACTTAAATTCTTCTTGCCTCAGCTACAGTTGTGGTCATTTTGGAGCTCGAGGTGGTGGTGGCCGGGAACTTCAAGAAGGTTTAAATATGATTGAAAGCTCTTAACATCTACACCGAGGGTGTCAAACACATTAGGTCAGGGGTCACATACAGCAATAGTTAATACAACAGTTCCATAATAATATTTAAATTTAAACTTGAACAATTTTTGATGAAACAATGTCAACTCGATCGTTAACGACACATTTTACATGCGACCTCCATCAGACTGCGGTGTGAACGTTGTCCGACCCCAAAGGGACCTGCATGCGCAGAAGAAAACGTGACATCAGGCAGAGCACGCCATTTACGATAGTATATACTGATGGATTTTCACTGACACAAGACTTCACGATTTTTCCAAAGATTAATCCCGTTCATGTTGGCTTCTTCCATTTTTCCCTCACACATTTTGGCTGTGCTGCCTCCTTCAGCGCAGATTCGTGATGTCAGTGTCATGTCAATGACATAGAAATCACATACTGTACATGTGATTTCAGACAGTGCTTGCAATTAAAGTTATCAAACCCATATCCGATTTGGTACCATGTATGACCAAGGCCTGGGTATGGTGTGCAGAAATCAGAATTGCACTGTTCACACTGTTTCAAAACAGATGGAATATGGGTCACTTGTGAGCACAAAATCAGAAATAGGGCGCATCTGCCTGCAGTGTGAACGTAGCATTAGAAGCACTTATATTCCTGGAATGTATGAGTTAGATTCTGAGAGGAAACCTGTTGAAAACCCACAGAGAGAACATGCAAACTCCTCATGTCTCCTTTTGTTTTCCTGGAAATAAAAGTGACAATGGCCTTTCAGTGTTCCTTATGTTTGACACCCCTGACATAAAGAGTATATTTAACATATTAGAAGCCTAAACAACAGTGCTGCTGGTTTGCAAGATGAGGTAGTTGGGAATCGCTGCAGCAGCAGAATGGCCATCTGCATTTCAATGGAGCGTAATCTGTGTGATGAAACATTATGCATTGGCCTGTTTTTTGGCTTGAACTGCAGGCAACAGGAAAAGGAAAATTTAACAATGATCAAAACATTTTAACACAGATTCCTCAGACAAGTAAAAGTTGCAGTCAGTCTCATTATCGAGATAAACAACATCTCTGCCGGAGTGCTGGAAGCAAAAAAAAAAAAAAAAAAAAGCACAAAAAAACACAAACAGAAAACCGTGCTGATTTAATCTGGACGTCTGCTCGTATCTTTTCATTGGCAAAGTAACTTTAAGCATTGTGTTAAGTGTCGTAAACAATGTTAGGGCTGTTTAATTCCACGGCTTGGAGGGGAAATCAAGATTAATGTGTTACTACTGTAACCGTTCAAACGGTCCTCTGAAAGACACAAAAACGCTCACTTTGAGAAAATCAACTCAAATTTCACTCTCACTAGGTTATGCTTGTTTGATTAAAAAACACTGCCGGGCATGAGCAGCAAGTGTAGAAATCTATTTATCAAATGACTTTGTGGAGGTGTGGCTGGTCTCTGAAGTGTTTTTTTGTGTGGGTGCGTGTGTGATTGTGTGATGTTGTAGTGTTTAAAGGCTCGTCGGGTTTCTGGCCACGCCGGTCCTACATGGGCAAAGTAACCCTTCATGAATAATGTTGAAAACAGACTGTGACAAAACCTTGAGGTGACCAAACAAACATCACGCCCCGGAGAATATTCGAGATCAAACGCCACGCTGACACCTCACGGCGTGCACGGGTCTGTGCCTCCATGCACATTTTCCCATATTAAGTGACTTTACTGCAGCTCCTGAGCATACATATGCCCCAGAGAGCATGAAGAATAAAACTAGCATGACACCTTGCCTGAGAGTGTGTGTGTGTGTGTGTGTGTGTGTGTGTGTGTGTGTGTGTGTGTGTGTGTGTGTGTGTGTGTGTGTGTGTGTGTGTGTGTGTGTGTGTGTGTGTGTGTGTGTGTGTGTGTGTGTAATCAAGCTGCCGTAGCGCTGCTATATTTGGGTTAAAGCAACAGGAGATGAAAAGGAGGCCAGTGGTCTCTTTGAAACAGTGTTGTGCTTAAACTCTCCAAGGACTGTCACATACAAACCAACAAACCAGCCCGTCTTCAATAATGTATTAAAGCCATTCAGCCAAGGCATTATGTTTCTCAATGCTTCTCAACACGGTTCATGTGCCAGTACATCAGTGAGCCGCTTGCAAAAATCATGGCTCTTCTGGGGGGCAAAAGACACGATGTTGTATATGGAGCCTGAGCAGAGGTGATGTTATCACAATGATGACATCCAGGACTTTTCTTCACTTCAGGCTTTGCAGGGTTTGAAGATTCCTCGCCGTTCCAGGCTCATAACAGCAATGTAATTTTAGTGCAGGATGATATGAATGCATGTCTTTATTGTCATATTATGAGGTGAATGACAAAAGTGGAAAATAACAAGTTATTTGAAGGCCCCGATTTACATGACATGTAACTGAAAACGCATTGTTTTCAGATGATGTGAATTTCTATGGAAACGACTGTAACTCACACACAGAACAATGCGATGTAATATTTAACAATGGGAGTACCGGTACATGGACATTCGTGTGGAAGAAAGACCAAGTTGGATTATTATCATGGTCAGTGACTGTCAAACCTGAAACTACCAAGTTCCAGGGGAATATGGACTCGGAGTCACGGCACTCAGAAAGGAAAACATTGTTTTTGTCCATCTTCTGAGAATGTGCTGAAAAAAACTATTTACTACGATCGTGGTGCCGATGCACAGTGGCAGTATTTCGTAAAGGTGCATTTCCAGTGCCTCTAACGATTGTTGTTTTGATTGTCTGGCCGGATTGGTTTTGTCCCGCAGGCCTTATGTTTGACACCCCTGCACCACATGGACTCCTGCTTTTACAGGATTGATTTTGAAATGAAGATTTATATAATTTCCATCAGAGTATTGATTATGTAACTTCAATCTTAAAAGCCGCTCTCGCTGATAAAATAACTCTTGAATTTTATACCTAATAATGATAAATAGTCAGGCTTAGTGAAAGAAGACTGGGGAGTAAGCGAGTCACATTAAAGAGGAAATTAGTCTGTATGTAAATTCTTGTTCAATTGACTGAATTGTTTGTGTAAAAGGCTGTGCTGCTAATTTACTTGAAATAAATGTGCTCCATCAGTCCTAGCTGACTGTGTGTGAAGGACAGACACACGATCACACAGATGGGTCATTTAGAGGGACTTGTTTTCCTCGAATGTGTGGTTTGGTTTCTGTGAGGAAGTAATGATCATCTCCCAGATCATGCTGAACTCTGCAAAACAATAGAACAGTGTAAATGCATTATTTATTTATTTAGAAAATGAACCCCCAAAACGCAATGAAAGTTTTCATTTTGCACTTGAAAACGGAGACCAAAATAGGTATATTGAGCTGCATGAGCCATTCATTTCAACAGTGGAGAGGAAATAAAAATATGATATGCAATAAATGCAATAAATGTAATAAATAAATATGATACCCCGAGCACAGGTGGAGTAGGTTGCTGTTCTCTGGGATGGCTTCATAATTAAGCTCACCCACGCAGTTTAGAGATCTCCAGAGATGTGACGAGATTCAGGTTAAGTCGGTTGCTTCATTTTAATTTATTTTTCATGTTTTTTATGGAATTAGCCTGTTTATGTTTAAGAAGTTGCAGTTAGTTTGAATCACATGTTGATGTGGTGCAGGGGTCTGCAACTTAAATGACCAAAAGAGCAGGGGAGAAGGGGGGAATCTTACTTGAATTCTTTTTTTTGGCATTGCTCTTCTTGTCCAAACAGTTTTGACTTTGTGACAAATCATCTCGCACGTCTTTCTTGTATCTGCAGAAAAGCTCTGCAAACACAGGAAAAACATGCAAATAATCAGGACGTTTCAATATTCAGCAAGATAAATAATCACTTTATCAATGAAAAGTCAAATTAACTCATATATTTTGGTTCCTCGTAATGGAAATGGAAATGAACAAGTAGATTCATAATATTCATTTTAAAAGGAAGCAAAGAAAGTTGAATTACTCAAACTTCAGTTCGTGATTTATTTAATTTTAATTCATGGCTTTTTTGTTTATACCTTTATTCATTTGTATGCACTTCTCTCATTGCTTTTACTCTTTTCAGCTGTACGTGTTGAAGCACTTTTATTGAAATGTGCTTCAAAAACTAATGCTGCTTTGCCTTTCGAAGAAAGATGGGGCATTAGACGGACACGTACATAGAAAGGGTACTTCACTTTTGGGCTTTTACTGAAATCGGTATTCCTGTCGGTGAAGACAAAACAAATGAAGACAGAAATGTTTGTAGTTGTTTTCTTCGACGGTGCAACTTCTTCCTGAGGAAAAGCTTCCGACGAAATGGGACACGCATGTCACAGTGACTTTGATGTTTTATTATCAGTTTGCCATGAAGCCTCCTTTCTGGTTAGTACTGTGTAAGAAATGGTTACAAGTGTGTTAGACGTCAACACTGTTGCACACAATTTAAATTTATGACCTTTACGAACAATAGCTTAGTGCATTTGTACAATTTAGATGACAAAAAAAATGTATACAGCTTTGCTTGCTGTTGTCAAAATGTTGCATCACAATTTGCTTTGTATTCCTGCTTGCGACACATTTCATTTAAAAGGATCTTCAGGAGACATCGCCAAGGAAGCAATAATCGCAAAAGACATGGGAACAATCGAAGAAACCACTTTTCAAAATCTGCACCTCAGAATTTTCAGTATTACTATTCTTACTCGGACCAGCTGTTACAATGCTAGTCCTAGTAAGAATACATGTAATACAGACATTCAGGAAATGGAATCAAAGATATTGCAAACTTTCCTGCACAAAAATAGGAGAAGCATGAGGTCACGGTAACCTCGACATTTTAAAAGATGAACAGGTCGTCTTGGTGTGAGATCAAACGTGTGAGAGAAATTAGATTTTTATGTTTTTATTTTTTTATTCTTTCAGTCAGGTTCAATAGCTGTGAAATTATTCCTCTGCTATTTTGGTTTTACGAAGACAACAGAGTCGAGAGTGGCTATAAGTGTGTCTGACATTAACACGGGCGTGCAGGTTGCTGTTAGCTGACCTTCTAGAAACAAAAGCTCGACACATTTCTGCAATTTGGATGTAAAAAACGGATTTTTACCACAGATAGTTTTCATCGGCGCTGTTAGAAATGAACTATCTCCCTCCTACTCAGAAGGTGTCAGGTTTCCAGACATCACACATAGACACAAACTTTGGATCACTAAATATTAATCAGTTTGTTTTAGAGAAAGATGTAATGTTTAATTTGGAGTCTAGGTTCAAATAAATTAATAATACCTTTGCTTTATGGGATTATCGCACAGAAAACGTCCTTTTCTTTCCTTACATCCCCTAACACCAACCGGACCAGCAGGAAGTCTCCACCTGACTGGTTGTTCAGAAAATCTACTGAGTCTGGTTCTGCAGGTTTCTTCTCGTTAAAATTGAGTTTTTCTTTTCCACCGTCGCTTATGCTTGCTCATGTGGAAGAGTTGGGTTTATTTTCTGTAAAAGTGCTGCGAGATGACTGTGTTGGCACTATATCAATGAAATTGAATTGAAAATTGAAGGCTTCATCAATTCTGTTGATATGTTAATTTGCAAGGAGGTGATTACATTTGGCCGAGATCGACGGGGACATTTGCTTCTTCCATACAGGTTAAGTAACAATTCAGGATACAAGTGAAAGAGTGGCACAGCTCTGCGTCTACTGGTAGAAATGTCCTCCTTGCCTGTGATTACTGGTTACGGAAATCAGTTTTTTCTCCGGATAAAGGTTGGTATGTGGTCCATATCTTGGGATCCATCCATCCATCTTCTATACTTCTTATATCCTGTTCAGGGAAGTGGGCGCTGAAGCCAATTCCAGCAAACTTTGGGTCCACCCTGGATAGGATATAAGCAGTATATAAGATGTGTGATATCTAGAGGTCTTTTGTTAAATTAAGCTAAAGAATACAGTGTAATGAGTCTGTATGGGGTCATCAGGAGCAGAACTTGCCTTTTTTTCAGAAAATCAGAATGGGAAAATTGAGGTCAGATTTAAATTGAAATAAATGATACATAGCAGTTGGAGCATAAGTAGTTGGTAAAATAATGAAAGCTGCAGTATTTGTTATGAATGTCTGTTTTTAATATTACAAAATCATAATCTGAGTTCAAGTAAAATGAATTGAACATGTGTAGAAGATTGACAATAACAGAGAATAGTTAGATAACCAAAAAATACCGGAGCTGAAAATGGCAAAATCCTAGTTTTCTGGAGTTTTGATTGCTGATTGCCAAAATCAAATCAGTGGGATTCAAAATGTTTTCCAAATTTGGAGAGATTTCCCTCAAATGGGTAGGAAAACAGAATAATGAGTGTGTCTGTGTGTATGACATTAACCCGGGTGCACAGGTTGCTGTTCGATGACCTTTAGAAACACAAGCTCGGAAACACAAGCTCATTGTGCATTGTGAAAAAAAGTGCTCTTTTCAACAGATGCTGTAGCTTTCATCGATACTGCCAACCTTTACACTTTGTGTCACACAACAGCTTTCAAGATCTGCCTCATGACCACGAGTCAGAGTTGTCCTGACCGAATGCACATAAAGACGCAATGACCTTCAAATTCGGCCACATGGTCACCAAATCATGAGCATCTGGGCTTAAATATGGATTAAATTTGGAAATATTTCCTTGAATCAGGTGAGAAGACATAATAATGAGTGGTTGCATGTGTGTGTGCTTGACAGTAATACTGGAGCACAGGTTGCAGTAACTGACCTTTAGAAAGAAAAATGCAACACATTTCGAGGAATAAACAGCTTTTCATAAATAAAGTTGAAGCTTTTATTGGTTGAGCCATCCTTTACACACCACGTGATACAGAAGTGTTCAGGATCTACTTCGTAGCTCTAACATTCCCAAGTAACACTGATAAAATCAGGACGCACCAAAGTCAATTATCATGATAAAAGGTTATTTCTGTATATTAAACCAGATTTGTTCCTGCATAATTCTTTTTTTTTTTCCATTCTATCCACATTTTAGCTCTGACCTTGCTCCCTCCTGATTGAAAGAATTTGGTTGTAAGAACATGTGCACACAGATATTTCCCGAACCACCCAATTCATCTCTATTATTTGGTATTTGGATGTAGAATGTACATTTTTATTGCAATGAAGACAGAGTATAACAGTTCAGATTGATGCGGCTCACCAATCATGATTAGAAATATTGCATTACAGTTGTGAATAGAAATCTTTTATTTCTCTCTGAATCAAAAATGCTTTGAAATGATGCATTTTGTATCGACAGCAATCAGTCGGCTCATCCATCAGCTGTCACTGAGTCACATGTGGTGAAACCAAATGCTCATCCAACAAACGCCTCAACATTTACGTTCAAGACTGACAAAAATCTGCAAATTGTGCAAGCGCTTGGAGTATAGGCTCAAAATCTGGATGATGATCGGGTTTCATTTACCATCTGTCTTCACCTCTGGGCAGTTTTATAATCAATCAATCAATTGTTCCATATAAATGCTAGTTGAAAAAACAATTTTCCCTTCAATCCCTAAACCCTTCAATTTATTTGAGTCTTCGGCCCTGTCCACACCATCCAAAATGATCTTTTTTTCCTCGTCCATTCTTAAAAGCATTCCCTTCTGCACAGGAGACATCTACGTCCACTCCTTGAAAATTCCTCAAAATAATGTAAGATAAACACAAGGCGTATAGGTGGCGCTGTAACTGTTCCACAGACGGACCAAATATGGAGAAGAAGACAGAGCATGCAAAAACAGAGAACTCTTGCCTTATTAATCCAAATAGTATCAGTCGCTTCAGAAGCTCGATCTGGAGCATGTCGTCCGCCATTGTTGTTCAGTGGCATTGCAGAGAGGGTCACGTAGTTATCAGGTTGGGGGGTGGGAGGTTTACATCATCATAGTCAGATAATATGAGTGTTGCCCAACCACATTTGAACACCAAGGCAGCGTTTTCAAATTCCTCGTGTAAACAGTATGTGTTAGCTTTTCCATTAAGAAGATATATTCCATGATCTTTAGAAACTGATCCTTTGTTGGTGGTGATTCCTTTACCAAATTTCTTCTGATTGTTTCTTGCTCAAAAGGACCAAGCAGCTCTTGGGGAGCCTGTAAACCACAAAACTTGACTTAATTCTTTACTTCTCCCAAAACCTGTTATTTCCTGACATTTCCTCAAAAAAGTTCATATGATCCACATTCAAATTCACAGTGCACCTATTGGAAATGTAACTGCTTGCTGGTTGTTTTGGGAGTGATAAAGACGTGAACCAGATTCTTCCAGGAGATTATCCCTTCAAATTCACAAGTTTGTGGTCGAGTACTGGGTTTCCTTCATATTCAACCATCTGAAGGTTGTTTTCCCCTATTGCTTTCATGTATGTTGTGTTTGTTGTATGGGTCCAGTCCTTTATAAAGTGATGATAGTCATCTTTCATTGATCCAAGCAAGCATAGGATGAATTGACAAAGCAATCGTGTAAAAGTACATCTATTCAACTTGTTGAGTTCGGGACTTTTGTGAGGAAATGAGAGCTTTAAAGTCCTTTCCATGATGAAAGGGTTAATGCCGGTTCCAGTGCGAAAGGATGTTTTTTTTCTTCATCTGAATCTGTCCAAATACACCTTCCACTTCCACCTCTTTATTCTGTAGAAAGGAATCTTCAATCATTTCATTGCGTTTTTAGTGCATGTGTTTCTCTCTGATGACCCATCTCTTCCACTCGCTCGCAGAAGACGGTCGGCTGACATCGCTTCAAAGTCAGGCTGAGTGGATGAAGTGATATATAATGGAACCTCAGTCTGTTCACCAGACCAGTGAAACACTAAAAATCAAGCATGTTTCGCGAACAATGAACATCTTTTAAAGGGAAAGAGAATTGAAAGAAATAAAAACAACAGTGTCACAGAGAGAATGCAGCGACTGACCGGTCTCTATTAAACTTCACATTCACCTGAACATTTGGTGAACTGCTTTTACAGAAAAACACTAAATTCAGGTATTTTTGTAGCAGTTTGTGTTGCTGGTTCATCAAAAAGGCTTTCACTGCGCATATTAATCCTTCAATCTTCACTCATAAAGCACCATTCATATTTGAAGATTTTCTTTCGCTATTGTACTCAAGTTTTAGTTTGTCTTTAAACTTTTTACTTCAAACCCTTGATATTTAAAGATCTTACTTTTTTATTATCTGCATTTGCAAAATTATCTCGTTACATGTTTTAACCTCTCGATGGTAGAAACAATATAGAGACGAAAACCGTCAGCAGTACCTTGTGTTTCAACATAAAGGATTGATTCAAACCTTTTTCTGATGAAACCTTAAAGCAGAGGTGTCAAACATGGGGGCTAAATTAGTGCTGTAATAACCATTAAATGTAAGTTGTTCTTTGTCGTGACGCAGAGCATACGTGATGGAAATGCCTCTTTCTGTAAAAAACAAACAATTAATACGGAAAATGTCAAAATGAATGAAACCTTCTGGTGCAAAATACTGTGAAATGTCCATAAAACTATTATAACTGTTGCATTAATGGTATTTTTACAAACTCACCCAGACAGCACAGCTGTGAGACTAGCTTAAGAGCAACAAGGTAGTTAGCTTTCATGGCAGCAGCATCATTGATTTCTCGGCTCGTTTCTCAGTGTTGTGTTAAAAAACACAAATTTGGTGGGTTTTTTTTGTTTGTTTGTTTGTTTATTTTTTCTTAGTTCCATGTTTTCTTTTAAATGTTTACAATTTGCTTGATGGTTTGGCCGGATTGGAGCCTCTTGTGGTTTTAGCTCAGAGGCGTAATGTTATCCACCCCTGCCTTCGGGGCTTTGATTCTCAGTTCATGATGTAAAGCCATCTTACCTGTTTCATGAACAGATGTGTGTCATAGTCTTTTTGATAGTTTTAATTTTATCCTCAAGACCTTTATTATGTTCTTATAAAACACAGTTTTGATCAAATGTCTTTTTTTCCCCTTGATTTCTTCTCCAAAATCTTAAGTTCTTCACTTATCTTCAACTCACGCCTCTCTTTTCAAACAGCTTTGTACTAAACATTGTCATATAAACTGATGCCAAAAGTGCAACGGAAGCTTTCTGTTTTCACTTGAAACGTATACATTTGGCCGAACGCTTGATTATTAAAATGAAAACATGAGCTTGAATAGAATACCAAGTTTGGTTCTTTTTTTCTTTTTTTTTTTGAAACGATGCAAAGAAAAAGGATAAAATTCTAAAAGGTTGAATAAGATAAACCATTTTATTTGTGTGCCAGTGAAGAAGACTTGGTCGTGGAATTTGAGCCATTACAAACACTAATTATTGCCGAGTCATTTTCACTTTTAAAGCAAAAAATGAAAAACAGCCAGGAATCTGACAGACCCTTCTGATTACACCGAGCTGACAATAACTTGATAATTTGATTCTTTTATTCCGACTGGGAGATTTCACAGCGCTGCTGAGCAGCTCCATGCCTCTTTTTTTCCACTTTTTTTTTTTTTCTCCACTAAGTTTTAAGCAAATCCTTTTCATAAGAAATGTGCCCGCACACTGACTATAACCAATGGATTGGAATGTGTGTCAGCTCCTTTTATGCTGAGAGCTGGAGTATTTTCACCATGCCCTTTTCAGCAGCTCTGAGTTGGAGATAGACTGTCGCCAGTGGCTAGTCTTTCCAAGGTGCGCGAACTCAGATTTGCCCTTTTCAATTTCTGTTTCTTCTACAGCGAGAGAATGATGCTGTGTGCATTTTCTTTTACGGAGTGCAGCATCGGAGTGCTGCAGCCACTGGCTGATATTTCCCTTCTCTCTCTCTCTCTCTCTCTCTCTCTGTGCTTCACCCCCAACTCCCACCCCACCTCCCACCCCATCTCCCGATGTCGTACACCTGAACCACATCCTTCTTCATGCTCACTGTAATTACCTCATGAGCACGCGCACACATGAAGTATATCACAACGGCCACGTGTGTCGAATCAAAGACTTTTCATTGTGGTGTTCTGTATTCAGAGAAAAAAAATGTCATTCTTGTTCAATTTAGCATCAACTAATAAATGCATATGAGTTTATTCCAGGGAAAGTCATTTTTCATGATTTTTCATGCAAAGCACAGTTTTTAACCACAAGCCGGAGCTACATTGTTAATCGGAGATATGTCAATTTAAAATAAAACTTTCATCTCTTAATTATATCCTAATTCTGCTAAGCCCTGTCCTGTTTTTCCCCCCATTTCCACAGCCTTTTCTCATAACAATTTCCTTTCCTCCATCATCCATCTCACTGTGTTTTGCTTCCTCCCTCCTCTGTTCATCTCAGAGGCATATAAGAAATGACACTGGACAAGTCCTTGCTGCTTTATTAATCCTTTAAGCTTCTGAAGGGAGGCACAAATGCAACTACTCCCATTCAAATCAATGGCGGCCAACTCCCCACTGCCGTATCTGTGGACTGCTTAAATGTGTGTGTGTGTGTGTTTTTTTCCCCCTCTCAAACACACACACACGAGAGGCTGGCAGCGAATAGCCTGGGCTCCCTGTGGCCGGCTCTGCTAACCAGACTGCTGTAGGAACAATTCATGGGCTGCTCAGTCAAACAGAACTCTAACCCATGGGTCTGTGGAGCGACCCCAGTCATAAAATATCTCTCACACACACTAACACGGCTAACCCCTCCCTCCTTCCCCGACACACACACTTGCTCTCTGTCTTCACCCGCAGCATAAAATCATTGCGACAGATGAAGGCAGGGAACAGTGTTTTTGTGCTGTTTTGCCGGTCACAGATTTCCATTACAAAGTCCTGCCATGAGTCTGGGAGAGCGAGGGCCCATTGAAAAGAGGACAGGCTACAAAATGCTGCTAGTCAGAGCCCATCAGTGTTGAGTTTTCCCCGCTGAATGGCTTGTCAGTGAAGGGTGGAGATGGGCTTTGTGTGAGAGGGAGGACCGCGCTGCGTCGGGCCAGACAATGGCTGGAGAGCCCATGTCAACTCCGGAGAGTGCATTCAGGGTTCATCATCTGGTGTGTCATAAAGATTCTCAAAAAAGAAGAAGAAAAAAAACCCCTTCTTTCATCTATTCCCCTGCACTCCTCTCTTTCCTTTTCTTGAGACGTTTAGGCTTTGTTCAGCATTTTCTCCCAATCAGGGTTTTTTTTTAATCATTCTTCCCCTCTTTCCTTGCATAACCGAGAAGAATGCGGCACCGTTATACATTAGTGTTATTCTGCTAAATAGTGAGCGGGAATGCAGTAATTCTCCGGCAATTTCATCCCCTAAATAGCAGGATTATATAAAGGCTGCCTTAACAGTTGCTTATTTATCTGCGTGTTTGATGGGAGTCGGGCGGGCTTAAGGAGAGAATAAATCATATTCCTGAGTTTGAATGAAAACAAACTATCAGAGGGGACAGCAGGACAGCGAAGCACCACCAAAGCCCTCGCTTCTTTTACATATTAAGTGGAGGCATGCACAAGCACATTCCGTAATACTTTCTTCTCCACACATGACAGCGGCCATCCACTGTTTGTTGTTTTAAAAGAAAAACATTTTTCTGGGAAAGAAGCTGCTTTGTAGAAATAATAATCTGTGTCTGTGCGGTGGTTAGCACTCTAGTCACACAGCGAGAAGACAATGGTTTGATTCTGAGCCAATGGTCTGTTATCGTCCTGTTTTATGCCGGGGGCGCCTGTGGCTCAGTTGATAGGGCGGGTTGTCTTTCAGTTGGAAAGCTACAGGTTTAGATTCCCCATTCGTCCATACGTCGACGTGTCCTTGAGCAAGACACTGAACGTCAAACTGCTCCCAATAGATGGACTGAGTACTTTACATTTCAACTGCATCCATTGGTGAGTGCGTGGATGGGTGAACATGACTAACATCTTTTTAAAAGGCATCAAGACAATCATTACTCCTTCAGTTTTCCTTTCTGATCTCACTTATTCATGCTGAGGCAACAAACATGTCTCCATATGAAAACATCTTCATGGAAATGCATAAATAACCACAATTTAATACAATGGAATAGATGAAAACAAATACAAATAATCCTGCAAACATGAACCTAATTTAGGTTTGTTAGTTATAGTAATTGATTCATTATAAAGGCATGGGCTCTGTGTATATTTAGAACACACAGTACAGACTAATATATATGTGAGAAATGTTATACTTGAGGTGATTTCATAAAACCCACACTGAAGCAAATTGTTGTCGCCATGAACTTCAAATCACTTCTTTACCTATTTTTCATTCACGAGTAATATGTATATATATGTATCATATTTCAATTAAAATATAAAAATGTGCTGTTTTTTTAATCACTTTGAAAAAAGCTTATGAAGTTTCAACTGTGGGAAACTTGATACTTTACCCTACCACAAACAAAGAGACTACAATATAAGTATACATATTTTACCAGATATCAATCCCAAAACAAACATGAATAGTTTGGCATTGATCTGCACCACAGACAATGCACCAGCAGTCTATTTTTATTGGAAACTGTGTCAACTTCTGTAAAGGAAGAGAGGAATTTCCGTCAAGAATTCACAGAATCACCGTGAATTCCTAACGTCTTGTGAGTGTTGATTGTTATTTCAGCAATGTATCAAATCTGTTTGGACAGAAGCTCAAAAGTCAAGGAAAAAAATTACACAAACCGACAAAGCCCACATCTGTGTTGTGACTGTAAGATTCTTTCTGAGAATAGCCTGTCAACATAATGTCACAGTAAGGCTGTGTGTTGGGCTGAAGTTGTAATATATAAGAATATGGTTATGTTTTATTAAAGGATCTACAACGAGGTGTTTGAGCAGAAAGTGTCGGTAGGGAAAAATGATGACAGTTAGAGCATTTACATGGATAGATGACAAAAGGTTTCCATTTTTATCGCAATTTTCCGATGCTTGACCATTCCCCAAAACATTCATCCATTCACAGACATTGACACACACACACACTCACACCAATAGAGGCAGCTGCCATGCAAGGCGCTCAGTCCATCCATTGGGAGCAATTTGCGGTCCAGTGTCTTGCTCAGGGACATTTTGACATATGGGAACAGTTGGGGGTGGGAATTGAACCTGATGTAACGGTTGAGAGTCAACCACTCTACCAAATGAGTGATTAATGCATTTGACAAGAGTGTGTCAGTAATGACAAAATAATGAAAAGTGAGAAGCATCTAATACCTGGAATATTTTGGTTTATTATTTTGGAAATATCATTTATACTTACTCACATCTGTGCCACAATCTTCGATCAATAGTGCATATTAGACTCTTCCAGCAGCACCAGTGATGAGTTTGAGGTTTGTAATCTTACCCAACCTCCGTCAGGATTTCCAACTTCATCAAGAAATCATCAAACATGAAACGCTGTGCCGCCTCACTGGATGGGAGGGGGGGAGAAGTTTGGTTCAACTTTTTCTGCTGGGAAGTGCACATTTTTTTTCTCTAGAATTCATGTATTTGTTTCTTTATTTATTTGTATTGATTGATCAATTGATTTTCTTTGCGAGAAGCCTGTACATTTGGCATCGACACTCAGTACTTGCGTTTGGTCTGAACACGACCTTCTGGGGGAGGTCAGAGTGAACTATCGGCAAAGCTTCACCAGACAGCTCCAGTGCATGCACAAGCTCCACCAGTTGCTTGATAGTTTCATTAACAGAGATGCTCATTTCACAATGATTGTGATTGACGTTATAAAAATAAAAATTTTTTGGACATTTGTTTGGGAGTTTTTTTTTGTTTTTGTTTTTTTTTACTCTGCATAGTTGTTTTAATGTCGGAGCTCTCAAAGGGAGTGAATCCAGTCTCATACTCTGACGATACAAATGTGGTGGGTTAAACCATGGATATAACAAGCCCCAGATGAACAGGCTATATCATGCCTGTGGAGGTAATAACCTTCCTATTTTATTCAACTAACCAGAAAAACAATGAAATAACCACAAATCGTGAAATTATACCCAATATTGCTTGATCCGTCTTGGAGAGCGATATCAAACTAACGGGAGAAACAAACCAAGTGAATTTATCATGTCACTAAAGTTACCTGTCTGCTTTTCCAAATTAAAAGAGAAAAGTTTTGAAGCCGATGGTAATTCAAGACTACAAAACAAGCTGTCATATTTAGCAGGATTGTGGATGGGAGCCACTGTCGGAAACCGTTGCTCTCAAAATGTGCCACTGAGGTAGACTTAAGTCCACCCGATAAACTTTAACCTCCGTTCATGTTCAGCATTACTTCTCCATTCTGATTATCTACAGATAAGGTTCGTCGTTTGGAAAGTCTTCAACAGATAAAATGTTGGCAGCTCGTCCAACAGCCTGGCAACAGTGACGGCAGGAAGTAATTCAGATTAGCTCTGAATATAATTCAGTCATTTTTCGAAAGAATGCTCATCTGAACGTCTTCCGGGCACGGCAGTGGCTTCCAGCCTTGGTCTTGTGTACTCGCTACCCATTTCACATGTTCCAGTGGTCCTAAGAGAAACCTGAACATCATGTGTTTGTCTAAATCAAAGGCCTTGGTGCACAGAGGGATGGAAAAAAAAGAAAGAAAGAAAGAAATGGAGGCCACAGGGTCACCCAGGACCAAGGTTGAAGAAGTATGATTGACAAGCAGGATAAGAATTGCGCCCCACCAATCTGGTCAGTGAGAGAAAAAGTGTCTGTGATGCAAAAACATGATCAGAAAAGCACAATCATGTTTGCTTCCTTTCTGCAGCTATGGCACCAAGATCATAGTGAGGTCTTGACTGATCATCACTGGAAAACACGGTTGACATGCCACGTGGTGGAAATGATGGAGAGGTGGGCTGTTCTTTCCACCACAGAAACGATATAATTTTAGACCAATATTATTCATACAAATAGTAATAATGATGAGAATAGGAAGCCTAAACACTCCATTTAGGTTAATTTCCAGACTATTGGGCGCACCGGAAGATAAGCCGAACCCACCAAGTTTAAAAAGAAAACAAAAGAAAGGTCAGAGTTACGTCAATGCACCTGAACGCATCATGATAAATGTAAATTACGGTGTATGTAAACTTGAGTTGCCAAAGTTGACACGTTAACACAGATTAATTAATCATATTGATTAATCAGATAAAACTGCAAATTACTGTAAATCCCCGATTCCTCTCTGACAACGCATTTTGTTTGTCCAAGTCGAGTTACCGTATTGCATGCTGCGGTGCACGCACAAATGGGCAGTTGACCCAACAGCACGCTGGGTCTCTTGACGGAGGTCCACCAACATAAATTGTTATGCACACTTTGCAGGACGTTTTTTCAATGAAGCACTTCAGTCTGGATTCTACCATCAGCTCTCCTCTCAGACGAAAAGTTAGTTTGTGTTAGTCGCTGTTGAAAATGGAGTAACAGGAACACTTTAATGCGGATAAATGTTTTGAAAAAGTGAGATATTTGTTAACGTGAGCTGTGACTGTTTTACTGTTTTGTACCAATCCTATCATGAAAAATGTACCTGGCAATAAATCAATTTCTGATTTTAAAGGTGTTTAATATACATGATAAATGCAAATATATTCTCCTCTTTCTTAAGTCCTTACCAAATGCAACACGATTCATTGTATATTTGAAATTAATATTTAATCAAGATTAATCAAAAGTAATCCACAGCAACCCAATGATTAATTTTATTCTAAAACAATATGTAATTTGACAGCAATAATGTAAACATACAATTCTTTCTACTTTTTTTTTTTTATTGTTTGTTTTAAGGTGACAGAAAGGTTTGATGGGACAGAAAAATATAAGATATTTTCTCTATGCGTCAATAAACATAATGCGCAAAAGATTAATCACATCCACCAAGACATGATATTTTAGTTTCATCAGGATTATATTCCTACAAAAATCCCACTGTATGATTCTTAAATTTTATACTAAATAATTTAATAATTATTTAAGAATTATTGCTCTGATAGACCGCTTACCGTAGTTTTTCTTCAAGGAGCCGTCCTCCACGCTCTACCTGTAACCTGTTACCTGTAAAAAAAAAAAAAGACACCTCTACAGTAGAAATGCACACGGCTGAGGAAGTTGCAAGCTTATTGTAGCATTAACTTTTCTCAACACCATTCAAAAAATATACAATGGAGGAATATTGAAGCCTAAAGCACTCATTCCAATTTCTTTCTTTCTTTCTTTCTTTTTTAAAATTTAAATTAAGTGCGCTTGTCATGAAAGGCTATACATGTTAACATCTAATATCTGAATATTATCTTGAATTTTCTTTAAAACAATACGTGTTAAAATATTCAGATGCTAATTTAAAGTTGCGGCCACTTAATGTGAGGATAAATGTTAAAATAAACGATAAAATGCAAATAGTAATCCTTATTTTCTTTTTTTTTTTTTCTTTCAATGACAATAGTGTCACCTGGGCCTTTTGAAATGGCAGTGACAAGTGAGCTGTTTTTTTATTCAAATGTGAGGACTTGTTGCGTTCGGATTGAAGAGGGCCGAGGTGGGGGAAAGGGCATCTCCTTGTCAAGGGAGACACATGAGGGCACGATCTCTGACAGGGCACTGACAGCAGAGGCACAAACAACAGAAATCTGTCACATATGTGGTCCGTTCATTTAGGCGCTAAGTGGTCCAGCCAGTCAGCTTACTTCACAGCCATTTGTATGCCGTTTTCCAATAAGCTAGGGTTGAAATATGAATGTGGATTGCTTGTATAACTGAAGTCATCATCTCAATTACATGATGGATATGAGGTAAGGGAGGAAAAAAAGAAAACTGCGAGGAAAAAAAAAACACTTTACATCAACCAGTGGTTGTGATTACCGATGGATGATAAAACTCAAGGAAATCAATTAACGTCGGAAACAGTGACATCTATTTGGCTGAACAGGCACGTACAAAAACACAAACACACACACACACACACACACACACACACACACACACACACACACACACACACACACACACACACACGCACACAAACATGCACACAAACATGCACACACTTGTAAACGATTAACACTCCCTCAGCTTGACATTTATTTGGCTATTCATACTCACCGCCTTGCTTCACTCTGTCGGTCTGTCTCGTCCAAGTGAGAAATGAGCTGCAACACCCTGATCAATGGCACATTCATACAGCGGTGTTAAATTCAAACAACTTCCCCTTCATGAAATGGCACCGCGCCGTGTACAGCCTCATAAATTAGCCCCCAGTTTTGCCACGTCGCCCCTTAATTCTTCCAGGAAGCCACATTCTTGTCCTTTCTTTAAGGGAAACAGATGTGAAATCATGGCGGATAATGAAGCAAATGTGGAGGTTGTGTTTGTTTTAGATTGTCCTCGAGGAGGATTGAGACTTTCAGTGATTTGGTGAAAGGGGCATGCTGCAGCAACTGTGTGTGGTTGCCTGGACACATATGGAAACAATTCAGATGCCCAGATACTGGACAATCTCAATTTCTGTTCAATAATGTGCATTAAGTGTGTGTGTTCATGCCACCAGATTTTATCTGAGGTACTTTCCCACAGTTTGAGATTCATAGAGAGCAAACGTGTGTCGATTACTTGACTGCAAAAGAATAGGAATAAACTGTGGATTTTGGTATTCTATGTATGGTCACCGGTCGGTAATGGTCAGGCCTCTGGAACAAAATATTTCGGGAATCAACAGTTTGTGGTTTGGGTGACTGCGACTGGCACTTAAGGGTTGTGCAACAGTTGTGGGAATGTGTGGGAGGAATAGTGGGAACAGGAAGGAAAGAGAAAGAAGCGGACTTGACTTATGCAGAGCATTTATTTTACCAGCAGTCTCAACACACTTTAAACAATGAGTCACATTCACGTGACTGGATACAGCTGCCATGTGCTTCCACACCGTCAGGGCCTGGTGAAAAATGTGTTTTCAGATTGAAATTAATCTATTTTTCCTTTTTTTTCCTTTTTTTTTTTTTACTTCATTAGTAACCAATTTTGACTTAAAAGTCAACAAACACAGTTACAGCATGCCACTGAGGCGTATGTATCAAAATAGTGATGTGATTTGCTGACCAGAAGCTCCCTGTTTTGACATAATTTTTCATCTCACGCTGAAACTTAATATTGAAGGCCTCGTTACTTGAACAATTTTAACACATGTTTTCGTCGAGTTTTACTGGCTTGGTTCCTGTCATTTTTTTGTCATACCATTTTAAGCCAAGTCAATTTTAACACGTGTTTTCGTCGAGTTTTACTGGCTTGGTTCCTGTCTTTTTTTTGTCATACCATTTTAAGCCAAGTCAAAGAAAGTTTTGACCGAGTTTATGTTCTGGTTTGGTGTTTCCTTTTTATTTTATTTTTTTCATCATTATGTTTCCTCTTATTATTATTTCTTTACATCCATCCTCAGTCTGTATTTGGCATCAGTGCTTTCTCACCCTGAACTGGGTGAAGTTTTCCAATGCATCTTGTTGACGCACTCATTTGCTGACCGTGGAAATACAAGACTTTGTTCGGAGGCCACATGCTTGCAATCATTTTGTCAGGTTTGTCTCTGAGAGAGTCCTTCCTGTTAAAAAAAATTATAGTAAATGAAAACTACTGTGACTGTATTTCACACTTTCAGGACAATCGCAAGATGTGAGAAAATTCATAGGTTAAAGAAATGTCATCGTAACATCAGTGATAGTCTTGGTTACCATTTGCATGCCTCCTGTTGACATTTTTCACATGCTGGAAAATCAAAGGGTCCTGCGTATGTTTCACATGCTCTGTGTCCTTATCAGGCCTCCCAGTGGTCACCGAGCTGGCTATGTAAGGGAAAAGATATTTGCTAATCCACCTACAATGTAGACCAGGGGTCCACCACCTATATGACCAAAAAAGCCAGTTGTGTGGTTTTCCGAAAAATACAATTAGTCTCGAGTTGGAAAACAGAATTTTTTTTAAAGCATTCATGATTGAATCATTACAATTAAACATACTTTAATTATTATTTTTTGCTTCTATAACTTATTTCAGCAAATTTTCAAAACTGTTTTTAGTGATTTTATCATTTTCGCTGTTTATCGCTTTTTTTTTTTTTATGTTTACTAGTTTTAGCTATTTTGTCAATTTTCAATAATTCCAGCTGTTTTAGCGGTTCTGTCTTCTTTCACACTTTTTACCCAGATTAGACCGCTTCAAAAAAAAGGTGTGGTTTGCACATAAAATGAAAATAATAGCAAAATGTGAACGTTTGTAGATGTTTCACGGGGAGCCGAAGCAGACGAGCTGAAGAGTCCCGTTTGGCTGCAGGTTGAACAACGCTCACAGACAGTTCATATTGTATCAACAGAATACTGTTTGGCACTGTCTGGAACCTTGGCTGGTTTATTCGGCTTTGAAATGCAATGAGGGGAAATTAGTGAAAGAGAAAAAGGTGACGATGGTGATGAATGAGATCGAGCTGACGGGGAAGCAGAGCAGGAGGGGAGAAAATTATAGATGGTGGAAAGAGCTTGAATTAAAGAGGAGTGAGCAATGGTATTTACAGAGGATTCTGACGATGTTGAAGTAAATGTAAATGTGGGAAATGCTAACCACTACCAAACATAGCTTCCCTCCATATAATTCCTGAAAGAGAAGAAACGAGGAAAAAACAAATAGGCTGAATCGATTACAAAAGAAAGATTAGTCGGGGATGGATGAGGTGGAAGAATTAATTAGTGAGGAAGTGATTTGGAGGGTGAGACACTATGAATGATGGGTGGATACTTAATTGGTGTGGGATGGGAATGAATGAATGAAATGAGTAACGGGTAATGTGAAAGGAGAATGAATGGATGAAGCAATACTGCAGGAGGGGGAAAGGATGAAACAAGAGGGGATCAACAAGAATGTTGGATCAGGATGAATGGGTGAAATGAGGGATGTGATGAGAAGGAGAATGAGGAATGGGTAAGAAAGAAGTGTCAAAGGAATGAATTAATGAATGTAAGAAAATAAGTTGTTGTCCAGGATGAATGAAATGGAAAATGAAAGGGCATGAGGTGAAAATAGAAAGATGAAACCAGGGATAGTGAGGGAGGAGGATGAAATGAGGGAGAATGAATGGATGAAATGAAAGATGAGGAAGTGAGGAGGAGGAAGAGTAGATTAAATTAATTGGTGGTCAATGATGGAGGACAATAAATAAAAGTGAATGGATGAAATGAGGGATGCAGGATGAGAATGAAGAAATGGAACAAAGTATCAATTTAGAGGAATCCAGCAGTGATGAAATGAGGGCTGCAGGAGGAAGTATTCCAGATGGAAGTGAACGATATAATAAGGATGTAAAGGGGAGTTGTGAGGATGAATGAATCGAATGAAAGATGGTATAGGAGGGATGCAGGATAAGGAAGAAGGGGTGAAAGAAGGGGTGGTAGAGAAGGAATCAAAGAAAGCATGAGAATGAATAGATAGATTGGGACAAGGGAGGAGGGATGGAGCTCTGGCAAGGAGAGGAAGAGGTTGAGAAGATGGAGACGAGCTGCACCAGACGGTTTGAGCAGTAGACTGCCCAGACAACGGTCCTGTTCTCAAAATCGGACAGAATAACTCCCATTTCATGCCTTTTGAAATCACAAAAAGCAGCAAATAAAACCCCACAGTGTGTTTCCACATTTGGGTTAATTTGAATGATACATTTCATTAAGAGATACGGGCGAGGTGAAACAGAAGTTGGGGGGGGGGGGGGGTTGAAGACAAATAGCTTCAATTTACAGTAGCAAATTAAAAGTCTTATCTGGAGACAGTCAGAGCGTATTTCCATTTCCCTTTACATTAAAGAATTCTCTGTGAAGTCATAGAAAAAAATGTGTGTGTGTGTGTGTGTGGGGGGGGGGGGGGGGGATTTTGCAAAGTGCATAAATATCGACGCGTCAATGACACTTTTTTTATAGGACGAGTATGAGTGCTAACTTTTTGCGACTTGGCCCAATAACGAGTAACGATATGGGTACTTATCAAATGTCATAAAGCCCTATTTGCTTCTGCATCTACGCTACGCACACCTCCAGCAGCCTTACAGTCTCCAGTACGCATAGTGTGTCGCATCAATTTACGCACTGCGCTGTGTGTACTGTGGACTGTAGACAGAGGGATGATGTGTGCTGCCACACACTCCAGCTCACTATTAATGAGTCCATTTAATCATGTTAACATGTAGCGTCGCTGGTGTGTGATCCCCAAAGTATTCAGCAACTAGTACAACTAATGAGTGCTATCAGGGTAACTCTGCGGGTCCAGATGTCTCTGATGACTAACTTGCTGGTGTTCTATGGACCTGATATTTTAGCAAAACATAATTTACAGTCTGTCTGAAGTTTTTCATTCTCGGTCATTTTAAAAAGCCCTGACATTGCTCGTCCTCTTTCGCGCATGCCACTGACATGACCTCAGATAATACTGGCCGGGTTGCATCGGGGATCGTTTACGAGTACGAGTTCTCCATATTGCACCCGGTGCTGGTATCCATGCATCCCTAATAGAAATTTGATTGAAGGTGAAGTCTCTTGCCGGTCTGTTGTACGGCTGCACGGATGCAGTTAGAGGACTTTCATGGACACCAGAGTCTGTGACAGCTTGAGAGACGCGCCATCTAATCAACTATGCTGAAGGACACACACACACACACACACACACACACACACACACACACACACACACACACACACACACACACACGCACAAACACCCTGACCCCTCTTTACTTGAATAAATAATTGATGTCTCCAGTTAAAGTGTCAGAGCAGGAGCCATAGCCAGCACTTATTTATCGTCTTCCACATCATTAACAATGTCTCTCTCTCCCCTCCTCAGCAAACACTGGGATTTGCTTTCATAATAAACATGTGGCTGTTTAACTTGAGCACACTGACATGGCTCTCCAAGGAACATGCCGTGATAAGTGCTTTATAATGAAGCACAGGGAAATTAACTTATTTATAGCAGAAGAGCACGCACACAAAAAATAGATAATTGTTTGTTTTTTTCAAGTTTCTGCTGATGTGCTGGGTTGTTTTTATTTTTATTTTTTTTAACTCGTGCTTGAAATTCATTTTCGGAAAAGAGAAAGACGTGAATGTCCCAACATGCACATGAACTGTGTGTTTGTTTGCTTCGCTCCGCTAATCAAAAGTATAATAAATGGTTGAGAGCCTGTACAATACATTTTAATTCAACCAGACACTGCTTTGAGGTTGAAGGAATATTATTGATTTAAAGTTGTAGCAGATTCAATTTGCTTTCGCCCTGACAGCAAAAGTATTAAACAGTCCTCCCACCATGGCGAGTTGAGAGACGCTGTATTAACGCTGCTGTTGGTGCTGGTGAGTATTGGCATCCATAATCCACAGCTGGAAGGTGAATTGCTCCCGGTGCAGCTAATTGAATTGTTCAAGGGGATTCTGATTGGCAATCAGATCTCATGTGGGTCAGGTGTGAGAGGAGCAACAGCACATTTAAAGTCAAACTGAAGTTTCCTTAAGGTGAGACAAGTTTGTGTGAAAAGCTCAATTCAAAGTGTTTACATGAAATATAAAGAAGATTCATTTGGACAAATAAACACAAAGGCAGTCACACGAAGCAATGAAAACTAGAGAAAAAGAATTGACGTAAAGTAAGGTGAAAAACCTAATTCAACACAACAGTGAACCGACTCTAATGCAATATTAAAAATATGATGTTCGTTCTTCGCATATGAAAATGCAACATTTTCTCCATGAGTTTATTTTCTGGATTTTTAATATTAATGTTAAACTTTCAGTGGGATTACTATTACTTTACCTTAAATGCACTAATACAGGAGTTTCAAACATGGGACCGATGGATTAAAACTGGCCTGCAACAGGCATTAATCCCACCCTACAAATCAAATGAATAACTGTAACTCCACGTTGTGATAATGCCAGTTATTTTTTGTGCATCTTTTAATATGCATTTTTTCTAATTATTGTGATTCTGGAAATAAAGTTTGAGGGAAAGCCACCCTTGTTTCACATTATCATCAGATTGTGGATTTTGTATGGCTGTTGGCATAAGAACAAGCCAAACGTGGGGGGGGTCTTAATCTCGCTCAACGTTTGTTATTTCATGAGAGGCCTCTGTATGTTGGCAGTTTATTTCAGCTGTTTTGTTAGAGCTCAGGACATTAATGCTGACAAAGAAAAATGAATGTTGGTTGATCACTTAAAGCCAGTATGTGCAGTTGAAACACCAAATCCGAAGAAAGGCCCAGGTGGTATGATGGCAAGGAAGCTGAGGGCTTCATGCTCTTGTGAGCAAGTGTTGTGTTCAATGACTACCTTCAGAGAGACAAAACAATGAAGACAACACTAGAATATGATTACAACTTGCTGAGGTAGCTGTTTGAGGCAATGAAGTCATAATGGCCTACGGAATTCACAAAGGGAGTCTTATTGGTTTTAGTTGCTCATTCACACGTTTGATGTCATGATGGCGGCTGTGTGTGATAATGGCTTTGATTTGATTGATCACCTTCCATATTCTGCTTATTTCTTACAATGGCATTATTTGCATAAAACCAACTGAACACTGATCAACTGTTTTTGGACAGGTATCCAGACACTAAATGAAGAAATGACTTTATTGCTCGGGAGACGTTGTTAAAAAAAAGGGGTGGGGGGGGGTTCAACCATTGCATCAGCCTATGGACTTTTTTTTAATTAATCTTTCTTTGCAAAGCACTTTTAGCTGCATTTTACATCATTTTATGAAAACTTGAGTTTGCGTCCTGGAATGGAATCCAGCATAGAATCCAGCCAAGCCTATCCAGTGCTTGACGTAAACATTTATTCTGTGAGTGTGGTCGTCCTCAGAGAAATATGTGGTGTTCATAACAGGATAAAGATTGTAGAATATGATGTTGGTACAAAGTCATCCTCTTACATTTCCTCGGTTAGCCACACAGAAGCTGCACATTTGGGAGGAGAATCTGTCAACACAGTGGTTTATCTTAGTGGTTTTGTTGTTGCTTCTTGTCTTGGTCAGTAGTTCCACCTCTGTAACGCCCAGGTTGTCGAGCAACTTACCTTCACAAACTGTAGTAAGAGCTGCAGTTATGTTCCCATCAA
Source organism: Blennius ocellaris (assembly GCF_963422515.1). Classification (NCBI taxonomy): domain Eukaryota; kingdom Metazoa; phylum Chordata; class Actinopteri; order Blenniiformes; family Blenniidae; genus Blennius; species Blennius ocellaris. Next base: position 23,728,639 of record NC_137652.1, read on the forward strand.
CAAGACAGAGAAACCCAATGGAGGAATGTATGAGTTAATTTCCAAGTAACAAGTTTTTACTAAAGTGACACTATTTTCTAAAAGATTAATTGTATTTAAGTACTGACGATCAATAGCATCAGCAGCACTGGCGTTTGATTAAAACACATACCTGACAGTCACCGATGCAAAGAGACAACCTATTGCATTACTAAGTGGAGTGCCAAGGTATTCTCCTTTTTGTCATCTGCCACATTGTTGAGTACCAAGTGAGATCTCCGAGCTGTGTGTTGCTTCACTGTATTCAGCATTTCAAGTGTCCTTTAGGTTTGTATGCCTCTTAGAGACCCCAACTTGGCGAGGTTAATTAGCTTCTTCATTAAAAGTGAAAGTTATTTAGACTGCCTTGCTAATGTAGGCAATGATTAGACATTACTTTTGTTTCACAATATTTCAATGCACCATGCCCCTGAGAACAATTTTCCCACTCTCAACAGCCCCCCCACCCCCCCTTTGCCTCATTAGAAAGAAATCAGCCTCTACTTTGGTGAGGCAAAAGAAAAGAAATCAATCTGAAGCAAACAACCCTGACCACTTGGAGATGAGCAGGTGAATCACAAGAATGGCAATACAAGAAAGAGAGAGCTCTGTTTGAAGAAGAACTGCCTCTTTCTTTATTATTTCTTTGGCCTCACTCTTATGTGTGCTGGAATTGGTCATATGTGCACTTTAATGGGCTGTCAGTAGAAGGTATCGACCTCCAGAAGCAGAACTGGCTTGTCTCCACTGCCGTAGCTGTTTTCGAAATACACTCACTGCTGCTGCCACTACATACATTTGTCCTATGAGCAATGTAAGATGAGAGATTCCATTATGACCACATGTTCTTTGCAGAGGTACTGAGCTAGACTGTACGATTCTGAATTATGTATGGTGGTTATCAGTGTCACTGTGCCACTGCTTTCAAACATAGTTCATAAACATACATTTGAGACGGATAAGTGACACTAAAGCCCCGTTTTCACAATAGTACTCTGAGCTGCTGAAAATTGAACCATTTGAAAACAGCTCCCCAAGTGAAACACTAAGAAAATCAGACTTTCTGAAAATGCTCCAGGTCCATTTCCATGAAGACCACAGCCATAGTAAGTAGTTCTTCTGGACATGCTCAGTAGATGGACAATAACAACGATGTTTTCCTCCAGAGTGTCATGACTCCCAGTCCTTATCCTCCTGGGACGAGTTTTATAGCTGACAGTGACCATAATAACAAGCCAACGTGTTCGTCTGTTCATATAAATGTCCGCGTACTCTCATTGTTAATGTTTATAGCGTAGTGCTTTCTTAATGCATGCATGTGCCAGAGTACCAACTCCTGGCCCAACATTCTAACTAAATGTTTTTCAAAATGTTGTAGTGTAAAGCTGAAACATTTCTAAAACGTAAACACAAAAACGATGTGTAAATGTAAGTGTGTGTTGTATGGATCTCTTTGTTTAACCTGGTTTGTACATTTATAATGTGATTTTTGTTTTCATACTGAAATATTTGCTTAAAGGAATCATATTATGCAAAATTCCCTTTCCAGCAGTTTTCTAACGGTGATGTGTGTCCGCATAGCTGGGAATGATGCACCAGAAGTGAAGAAAGCCTGTCATCTTTCTTCCTGGCTTGTTTCACTTTGTTAAAAAGTGTGTGCTCCAACGAGCAAATGAGAAATCAAACCCTATTTCTTGTCATCGGGGGTTTAGCCAATTCCAATCAAGGTAGGCCCTTCCTTTGACCCTCCCACAATTAGTCAGCACTGATATGGCACATGGCACCATGAGAGGAAGTACTTCCTCCTCTCCCCAAAATGGATGTGTGTGGGCGGAGCCAGTCCAGCTCACACAGACACAGCAGATTCTAAATGGAATTCATATGATCCAATATTCAAATGGCTGAAAATCGAAGAAAAGCTGAATTTCGGACAATAAACTTTGAATGCAAAGTTTTTGGACCAACAAGACCCATGAGAACGTGTTAAAATGCTGTATAATGTGACCCCTTTAAGATAGAATGAGTCCTTGAAATGATGTTTCTTTAAAAGACATTTTTCCAACATTGAATAATTTCATGTTTGTGCTTAGCAGTCATATGCCCTTAAATGCTTTAATTTGTTCAATAAAATGTCTATTAACACCTCAAAATCTCTGCTCAGGGGTCAGTGTTGTGACAACATGTACGATCTATCTCAGACCGAGCATGATCACAGCATATCTAGGTAAGCGATACAAAATTGGCCGTACTGTGGCTACTGTATAAACCAGAGCAGCAAACATGATTTCACACACTTTTCTAATGTTGAATTCACTTGTTTGAAGTTGTGGCCTGGAGGTAAAACAATGAAGTCAGTAATTGTATGGTCACAGGTTAATATCCCACTACTGGCGTGTAACCACTGTAGGTCTTTTGACCTCCAGGAGCTCGTCGCGCTTCAGCAGCCCACGACATGACAAATGTGTAAAGGTTAAGTTTGAATATAATGGTTTGCATGCAGAGAAAAGACTCCCCAAAGTAGATCAATAAAGTGTACTTTCATTGGTCCCGTGGAGTGTTTAAATGGTGATCAGCTCACTTTCCTTTTTCAAAATGGAAACACTGACAAACTAGTTTATTTTTTTTGACAACAATGAAAAGTTGAGCCGACAAATCTCGCTCATAGCAAAAGTCTCCAAAATTGATAGCGCGCGCAAACTTATTGAAGTTGATCTACTAACAAGGCACACTAAAGATCGCTCACAGATGGGAAAGACATCACCATCCACTTAGTGTGATTGCCTTAATAAATATGCAAAGTTGGGTAATCTTATCAGTTGGGTAATACTTGGAGAAGTTAATGCTAATAGATTATTCTACAACGGCCGATAACAATTGTGTTAAAAATCCGCTCACCCATGTGATCAATAATGCAGATTAAACTTGACCTCCATTGTTTTGCCGTCTGAGTCTCGATTCTGTGCCTCAGTTTTTCATTTGAGTATTTTAGTGAGATAAAACTATTCTTGTCCCATGATGTATCCTCTACACCCAACCTCTCAACATTCAGCAAATTATTCCTGCTCTCTCTTGGGTTCAGTTGGGTAATAAAGACTCACAAACATAGCTGCTGTCCTCTGTCTCGTCTCTTTGTTCATGACCGGGCCACAATTAGATCTTCAGCTTGCATTGAGTCAGAACAAGAAGGCGGTCAGTTTCTCAGGAAGTTAATTTAGGAATTATGAGGAAATCATCCAAATCCCATGTGGCTGGTAAATTGAGCTCATTTACGTGGAGGACATTTTTTTTTTCTCTTTTCCCTGAGAGGACAACATTGTAATGTTACTGCACACAACATTGTCTTTGTCTCATATTACAGTGGGTGAAGGGAGCAATCTTTCTACCGAGTGCATTTGCGGTGACGGCAAATAGCAAGACAAAGCTAACTGACTGCAACAAATTACAAGCAGCACTACAACAGTGGGCTTGTTTTTGATTGCAATTTCCATCCATTAACCTAACCGAGAAAGAAAAGCTGCATATTCAGTTTGTTGCTATTCCTCCAACTGTGAGACTGTAGTAACCAAGCTCCTGATACTTTTGGTTTAACAGACATGGAGCAAAACAAAGTAATTTATCCATTTTTTGTTTGTTTGTTTTTTAGTAACACAAAGTCTTAATTTAGTAATTGGATCAAACAAAGATGTATCAAAAAGACATAGTTTAGGCTTCATTCACACGACAATGTTACCAAGTGAAAACGCAAAACTTTCATTGCGTTTTGGTGATTCATTCACACGACAACAGTCGTCTCTGACAACACAACTTCATGAAAATGCTCGGGCTCTGTGTCACTGTAAATGACAGAAACACTGCTACTGCACACACGCACCATGGCCGTAGTAAATAGTTGTTCTGCACACGCTCAGTAGATAGACAATAACAACATTTGCCTCCAAAGTGTCATGACTTTCAGTCGATATAAACTTGGGACGTGGAGGTTGTATAATTGACAGTCACTGTATTAACAATCCAACTTGGTTGTTTGTCCATGTGATTGTCCGTGTTCTCCCATTGTTAATTTGTATAGTGTATTGTTCCTTGTGCAGACGTGTGTGTGGTTTCATTACAAAACCAATCAACGGCACCAACTCGTAGCCAAACAAGAAAACAACCTTGTTTTCAATGTTTCTACTGTTTCCATGTAAAAGTAAATCATTTTCAAAATGTTCCTGTGTAAAGAAAGAAAGAAAGAAAGAGATAGATAGATAGATAGATAGATAGATAGATAGATAGATAGATAGATAGATAGATAGATAGATAGATAGATAGATAGATAGATAGATAGATAGATAGATAGATAGATAGATAGATAGATAGATACTTCCCAAGGTTTTTACCAGCCCACATACAACAAAATAACAAAAACACTGACATTGACCCTATAGTACACAAAACAAATGTATTAAAAGTTGATGTTTACAGTATTTACACATTTCAAGACAGTTGGTGTGGTAAACTGAACTACAATGCAAAACTTTTCTGAAATAAAAAAAGTTTAAACAGTGTTTCACTTGAAATGTTGTGTAAACAGGGTTTTAGCGTTGGTGATATTAAAACTGCGATTAGATGTGATTATTTGATAATATATCTAAAACAGTGTGTCTGTATGAAAGCAAGAGCCTGGTTTTACAATATAAACCTCTGAGTAGAGCACAGCAGAAATGTAACTATAGCACAAAATAGATAGAATCTCAGTTCAGTTCAGCATACGCAGTTAAGATGTTAACCTGTTATAATAATACATAGAAGGCAAGAGCCAAAAGGTGAAGGAGACCAGTAATGAATAAAAGAGTAAAGGAAAATGGCGTGGAGTGGACTTTGGGACCAAATCTTCATTTCATTTATTTTTTAAAAAGCAACTCAGTACGTGTGGGAAATACTTTTTTTTATAAATGAATGAATAGTGCAGCACAAGGCTGCATGGTGGTGTGGCGGTTTGCTCTCACCTTGCAGAGGAAAGACCACAGTCTGTGTATGTGTTTCTGGGTTTTCAGATTGTGTGTAAGACCTTTACAGGTTGTCTGTGTGGAGTTTGTATGTTCTTCCTTTGAGTGTGTAACCTTCAACATCTCCAACTCCCTCGCACAATCGAGAGACATTCTCGGTGTGGTTCCACAACACTTTCTGTCGTGGAGCGAGACAGGTTTTTGGGCGGTCCGACTTTAAAGTTGTGGATGGTACGAAAAGAACCCGTGACCACCGGGTACAATTTTCTGCTACCCCTCCGCTGAGGTATCAAGCACCCAGGAACGGGTCTGTGAGGAGGAGCGACAGCGCTGCCATCTGCTGATTGGTTGTGACGATCGTCACTCTAGACTTGCCCGCAATATTTGATTATTTTATCGGCTGTAAACTTTCTGTTATGTTTACATGCGCCGCTTTGGGCTCAATGGTTGATTTGTTAACTGAGTTTATTGAAACGTTGGCGCACGACACAACACCACTGTGTTTTAACAAGGTCATTATAAGACCGTGGTGTTGTGTCACTCCTCTCAGGAACAGGAGGAGGAAATTCAACCGGAGCTGGACACTGTTGTTCACAATGAGCAAGTTTAATCTGAGTCACAAGACAACGACTTGGACGGCCGCCGGCCGCTTCAATGTTCTTTGCTGGACGTCTCCGAGTCGTTCACAACCCCACCTACATTTTTACTGTACTTTCTGTTGTGGGACCGCACGACAGAGTTGGTCCTGGGTGCGCTTTGCTGTACCATAACCTCCCGCTTGGCCCTGCTCCGCCACGTACTGTGTGGTGGAACAGCGGCTTTTGGTTTCCTGTCGGGGTGATTGCGTGTCCCTTGTGTTAGCCGTGATGGATTGGAAAATAGTTGCCCCCATCAGCTGTGATCCTCTCCATCTTTCAGCAGCACACACTTGAAAGAAAGAGCTGCTGTATGAGATGGATCATGCAGCACAAGCATTTTATACTCCACATGCCCATAGCATGTTCTTTCATCCAAAGATTAAAACAATAAATCCCATTGGGCAGCACTCTGATGCACTAACTAATGACCATGCTGTCCCAATTTTTCATGCCAGCCCTGCCAAATGTACAGGATTATTGATGCCCGACATGTGTTTTGGTCAATGCGAGCTTCTTGTGCCAAGAATATTTTCTTTTTTTCTTTTTTTTTCCCACAGCCTTGAGGAATATTATCAAGTTTTGACATCTCTCCTCAGCAAGTTGATACATCATGATTAACAAAAACATATCCTGCACACCCAGCGTATACCTTCAGGGATCCTCAGTAAAACATCCAAGATCAGCACTTCTACTTATCCTGAAAGCTGCAGAGAATAAGGACTTCAGACCTCCCTCCCTCCATGTTCTCCACTTCCCACCTCCCAGTGGATTACATGTTAATTCCCCCTGAATGTGTGAGCGAGAAAACTGTGACATTCCTCTGGTGAGGCTCTTCATGAGAATGTTTATCCATGCTTGAGCAGATTTCCCACTTGCCGTACCCCCTCTTCTTCCACCTCCTCCTCCCGCTCCTCCTCCATCCTTTCGTGTCCAACAGCTCAGGTAAACAGTTTTTGACCCGAACAGGAAGCTCAACCTGGAACAAATGTGTTCAGTCAAGAGAAAGTGTGCGTGAAGGGATGTTTTCTCTGTGAGTCTGGACATTGGGGGAGGGTTTACACAGAAACAGAGAGCTGCATTTTCTTGAGCTTATTAAATAAGTCGTTTATTATGGCTGGAGCCAGTGGCTTCAGAGAGTGTGTGTGTTTTCTGTGTTTTCTGTGTTTCGGCTTTTTTTTTTTTTTCTTTCTGCATGGTGCTTTGTGTTTGGGTAAGGTCCAGTGTTGGGAGCATGTTTAGCCAAGACATGCTTACACAGGGAAACAGAGTAAGAACAGGGCATCTGTGTTTTATGTGTGTGTGCACGCTTGAGGAAGTTAAGAACAACACACTCTGAGTCACACACACAAAACACTAACACACATATGCTCGGCTTCTGAGACTCTCGGGGCTGGTCGGGGTTATACATGAATGAAGACACGCTTGCCAAATGGAACAGCAGTGAACAACTGGGGAGCAGCTGTGCTGGCGGAGCGTTTAGTGAGGAAGGTGCTGGGACTGCTGGAACAATAACATCAAATCCAAGTAACAATCTTCTCCAAGCTACAGCATTCTGACAATTTTCAGCTGATTATATCAATTTGTTGAGGGGGAAAAAATCTGTGTTCTTCAAGCTCAAACGGCATAGAAAGTAGACTCGCTTTGTTTTAAGGTCAAGCTTAATGTAATGCATCGCTAATTTAGAAGCGCACACTCCCGTATCGACTTTTGCTGCAGTACTGACCTACAAAACAAGCGTGGATCCACTCCCTTGTATTAGGTCAGCAATTTGTGAAACGCAGACACATTTCCAATATCCTTCTCTCCAATCAGCCATCTTGATTGTCCTAGTTATTTCATTTGACTCAGTGAGAGCGAGAGCTGAGCTGAGACAAAAGAAAAGAGGAGAACTGAGGAGTTGAACTCCTTCATTACAGGCTAATCTTGGCTCCTGTTAGCTTTCCAATCAGTGCTTATTTTAATAGGGCCCAGAAGAACCGGAAAAGGGGGGGGTCAGGGTTTTTTTGAGGTGGGGGCAATCAAGGGGGGGTCACACATGTGCCGGATTAGATAGGTGTGCACATTTTGAAACTTCAAACAAGGATAAATGTGGCAAAGCTGATTCAGGTAGAGAGCGATAATGGCCAAACAGTGCACCAAAACATGATACAGACGGGGGATGAAGCCGCAAACACACAGATGGAGGGGAGGATAGCAATTAAGCTGATTCAGGAGAATGGAGGTAGGAGAATAAAAGGAGGATGGGGCTGAAAAGAGCAGCAAAAAGGTTGTTCCATGTGCGCGTGGCATAGCCTAGATGTTCATAAAGAGACTCCGAACGGGGCGACAGGAGCAAGGTAGTCAAAGTTGTATCGTTGGGGGATGAAAAACAGGAGATTGAAGGGAAATGTGGTTTGGGGGGAAAGGTAGGGGCTGGGGAAATGGGGGTGGAGATGATTAGTGGAGAGAAAAGTCACAGCGGCGGATGTGAAGATGTGCGAATAAGATTCTGGAGTCGGAGAACTCCTCCTGGTTCCCATGAACTCTTGGTCCCGCGAGACCTCAGTGCGAGGGTGAACCGCGGGCTGTGCTACTTCCTGTAGATCTTTAAATAGACATGGAAGGAAAATCCCACTAAGACGACCTATAGATAAATAAATAAATAGGGAAAAAAAAAACTGTCTTAACTGTTGTGGAATAAATCACCCCGGGCAGAGTGGTCAACAGAATCTTCCTCAACCTTGTCAAGCATCACAAGCAGGCTGTATTTAGCTGCTTGACTTCACATGGGGAAATGGAGATTCTCCCTTTTATCATACGGCTAATAGAGCTAATTTGTTCCACTGAGAGAAGTGTTCCTTATCCACAAACACAGCGCTGCAGGAGTGGTTCGATTAATGCAGTGAACCACTCAGCAAAAAGAATACTAGAGAGGTGGCTGAACTCATGGAGAGAAGCTGTTTGGGTAGTGCTGGTGCTAATTAGCACTACCTTCACTGGGAGCACTTTCTTCTAAATATTTCAGATTAATCGGCTACACGACACATACTGTAAATCTACAGTCTTTATAGCTAAATATATTCATGCCACATGGAAGGCTGAACCTAATTTCTCTGAAAAAACACAGCCGGGCAGCAGGAAGCTTTGAGACTGAGCGTGCTGAATTAACATTTGGTAATCTAAAATGCTTCCATAACACGCTGCTTAATTCTTTCCCCCTCCTCTCTGAATCACACTTACTTCTTGAGGGCAAAAAGAAATGATTCAGTAATACAAGAAAAATGACTGGAGTTTTTCTCCCCACTTGTGGGTGGAAAGTGATTGTCTTCTGCAGTTATTATTCTTACTCTCTCTTTTCCCTAGTTATTCTTTGAGAAAATGGCCAGTTTCTAAAAACAGCAGCCATGCATCTTTTTTGGCAGATGAAAAAAAAACAAAACACTGAGCCATGTGTTTATTTCTCCCTAGGACATATTGTGGAAGAGTGGAAGCTTACGATGATTTGCGTGTGTGCGTGCGTGTGTATGTGTATGTGGGAGAGAGAGTCGAGTTGTCGAGTGGGTGGCTGTGAGAGAAGGAGAGAGAATTTTCATGTTGTTGTAAGAGGGTCATGGGACTTCCTGAATGGGATGTATCACATGGACAAACACTACAGCATCGAAGTTGACATCGTCGCCGCTGTCGTTTCCCAATAACACGGCACTCTCCTTTGGGTAGATGGATATTGGAAACATCTGGAAGAAGATGTGATGCGGGTTTATTTTGATGGATCTCAAGCTCTTTCAAATGCTGACAGGAATGATAAAGAGCCAGGGGAAGGAAAAAAAATAGTATAGATTAAAATAGAGTAGTTTCACAAGTAGTTTGTCAAGGCCGCAATCTTGAGATATTTCTTCGAATTATTACTGACAGTGTCTTTTTTTGTGGTTTGAAAATTATGGGTTGTGAGAGGAGTTTGTTTATGGCCATTACCCTGGTCAACTCCTGGCATTGTTAAAAATTTCACAATTTGCTTCATGTACAATGCTTCCATTGACTTGCAACAAATAAAAATGCCATGCCACTACAACTGCCATGGAGGACATGTGCTTCCAAACCCAGCGTTTTCGGAATTTGAAGCTCAAGTGGCTGTGGCTCGGCTGGTATAACGGGCATCTCACAAGCGTAATATTGCAAGTTCCGGTTTCCATCTCCACATGTCAAAGTATCCTTGAGTGAGACAGTGAACTCCAAAATGCTCCCTGTGGATGGGTCAAGGAGCTTGTTTGGCAGCCGTCACCACTGGTGTGTGAATGTACTATATAAGTGAAATTATTTTAACAAAAATGTCCCTGGGTCAGACAGTTTTGGACTGAGGTGTAATGGTTAACACTCTTGTCACATAGTAAGAATGTCCCCCGGTTTGAGGCCATAATGGGCTTTAAGGTATTTCTGTGTGGAATTTGCATGTTTTCATTCAATGATTTTCTCTGGGAAAACTTCCCTCAGTCCCAAAAAGTGCATTTAGGGTCATCTGGTGAATCCTAATGCATCTGTGTTTGTCCTTGCAACATATTCAGGGTGTTTCATGTCTTTGTCCAGAACCAACTGGGGTTGGCTCCAAACTCACGTGGTGACTAGTTGGATGAAGATATATAGTAAATGTATAGATGGATTCCTAAATGCTAGAATGACAGCCTGAGTCTTTGTTTGCTTTCTTCATTTGCTTTTAGCAATTTGCATGGATGATGTTATGGATCTTAGAAGTTTGTAGGAGTTTTCAGTGGTTGTTTACAATCACAGCAGCTTTGTCAAGCAGAGTTTATGAGACCAGTGACAAATGTTTCCAATCTCAAAATGATGTAATTTCCTTGGAAATGTGGGTAGTAGTCTTTCCTAGGAGCACAAGGTTACAAATCAGAGAGTAATACTGGCATAGCCAGGAATATTAATTTCAACTAGGCAGAGTGGTATATGTAAGTCATTGAAATGGTCAAAAAAAAGAAAAATGCTGAGTTTTCTTTGGGTTTCATTCTTTTTGCCTACTCTTTTCACACCCAACTAAATGTCACAGCCTGTACTACCTTGTTGGCTTGGAGACTAATAATAAATAATTGAAAGTCCGCAGTGCCTCCCTCTCATGCATGCTGGATCTGAATGTCCTGTATTTTCTGAAATTGGTAAAGTTGTGACTCTCTTGAATCTGCTACTATGTTTTAGAAAATGCAAAGTGCTTTCTTTCAGGATGCTCAAAAAACAAACCAGTATTTATATTGCAACAACTTATCATCAGTAGGGTAAAATTAATCTGTCTCATAACTGTCTAAACCAAGCTCACGTTCCCTATTATGGTGGATTCTGATTCACAGTTTTCAGAAGAGCTGACATCAAAGGATGAAAAAGCAACTTTGCTCTGAACACTTGGCCACCACAAGCCATTCATGTCTGTGCTAACTTTCCTGACACCCCCTGCTTAAAACATAAAATGTGAAAAGGATTGTGAGGCCACACTTTAAGGGTCTCTATGCATACTGAATATCAAGATCGAGTGAGCTTTTGCCCATCTGGGATCATCCAGTCCTGACTGAAAATTTTTAGGAAGGCATGTTGTCAAATTTTCAATCGTCCTAATACTGTTATACGTGGATGTGGTCAGTGGCAAATGTGCTTAATAAAAGAACAATGTTTTTACCATTCATTCTCAAAGACTTTGGAGGGATCCTACAGGGGGATCATCAGAGGGGTGTGATGTTTCTTGCAAAAACACAAAGTAAACAAAATATCAAAAAGTGCAAAATTCTAAAGAAATAGTTTGCAGACTCCCCTCGTCTTGTGCTTAACTGTGGTCAGCCACGTGGGGGGATTTGACAGGTTGCCGTGGTGACGCCAGAACGTCATTGTCTGAATGAGGAAACCTTGCTGGAGAGCCAGACTGTGATTGGTGTCGGCGCTGGATCACAGCTGCTCAATATTAGAGACTGATTGACGGCCTCCGTAGCCATACCGATTCAGAGAGGAGCAGAGAGCGCTGGTGACTTTGTTCAAGAGAAAGTTGTGCTTGCACTTTTGAGAGTCACATTGTATATTTGAAGGGGATTGCTGACACGTAGGGAGCTTAGTGTGGGTATTTATGTTGCCCCCCCTCATTTCCCATTTATTTGCTCCTAATTTATTTGTTACTGATTGTTTGAAAGGATTGCTGTGTAAACGAGCTCTCAGTTATGGGTTGGTGGATGGTGAAGTGTCTACTGCTTGAAGTTCTGCAGACCACCTGCACCGGGGAAGAAACTGTTTTGGTGCCATGGGATCCTGGTCCTGAATGGACCTGGAGCCTTTTTCTAGAGGGGAGAGACTGAAAGAGTTTGTCTGTTGAAACACGTTTCTACATCTGAACTTATTACGAAATAAGCTTTGGGTAAACCTCAATATGTGACAAGTACTGCAAAGTTCATAAGATGTACTACATTTTATGTACTACATAAATCAAAAGCCTTGAACAAGCTCAAGAAAAGCTTTGCTTTTATCTGCAACCATGTTCAAAACTGAACTTGGAGCCCTTAAAGCAGTTCTGAGTCTTCGGGATACTGGCGGGGGGTGAAGCTTTCATTATTTCCACTCTGCAACCCTGAAAACACCCCAAAATCCCAACTTCCGAGACACCTGCAATTCATTGTAGATTTCAAAGATTACTAAAACCTCACAGTCTGTAGGAGCCTCAATAGGGATCAGTTATGAAAGCCTTTGGGCAGTCTTTTTCTTTGACTGGAACGCAAATCAAGTCACAGGTTTTCTTTCTGGCTTTTCAAAAGCAATCATCCAAACGGGAATCTGTTAAAATCTCACAACAGACGGCACTCAATCTAGTCGGTACAAGTAAATCAGGACCACAGCTAATGCCCTAAGCTCAATGAATCTCTAACAATAATAGTAAACCACGCCATAAAACTCCATAGACTCCATTGATGGTTATCGGTTCATACACCTCTGAATAATTTCCTCTCATTTAACCCAAAATACATCAAAATAAAATCCTCCTCCTGCTATTCTGGGGAATAAAACGCTTGAACGCACCTCAATGTCCTCGCAGCACCGCCCCATACGGCAACCAGACATTGCGCCTTGAGGGCCTCCGCAAGACAAAAGATGCCTGAATTAATCTGCATGCCAATGCGCTGTATCCACACACTCATTCTGAGAGTGTCTTTTTCTTCCCACAGAGGGGCCACTGGAGCCATCCCACAGCCGCCGTGTCCCGGTTTTTATCACCTTCAGCGCCATGAAACTTTACAAAGTGCAAGATGAGACATCAAGTGGCTCATCTGGCGATAAGTGCCTCACCTCCAACTTTTAAACCCCCGCTATCATCAAGTCTGCTGTTTGCAGTGCTTAAAGTGAATGAGTAGATCAGCAGTTAATCCTATGGGCTTGTGCTGCTAAGTAGCTCATCGCTGTCTGGGTGCTAAAGAGGCCTTGAATGCTGATGTTGTCAGATGCGGACAAGAGGGGGAGTAGATAAGCTATTGTTTTCCCTGGGAAAGCAAAGAGGGCTTGATGTTGCAAGCGCAACACTGATGCAACTCTCAGAAAGCGTGGCTGCCTTTGGAGTCCTTTTGGAAGGGGGATTTCACCACCCTGTGTACACACACACACACACACATATGTGAACATACTGTATATTTACATGCACACATCAAATAGGACATACTGCAAGGCTGTGAGACTCATCAAGGATGAACGGCTCGCCTCAGCTGAAGCCGGTAACCGAGGATGCTGGGTGTCAGAGGCGTGTGCCATTATCCCACAACATCAATGAGCAGCGTTCAACAACCTCTGTCCTCTGCAGCTGTTTTGATTTGCTTCAGAATGAAACTCAATATGCATCATTTTTGATATCATCCAGCTCCAAATGTGTTTTTCTTTCTCTTCTATCAAAGGCCCCTCTTGGCTCATTTTTTCCCTTCTATCGCTCTCTTTTTCACTTTGATCCTTATTTTTTGAGGATGAAATATACTGCTCTTTTTTGTAAAGCTCTGATAATAAATGTTGCTCCAAGCACTGTTCGTACATGCACGACTCAGTTCATATCCTCTATCATGAACAGATTAAACCCTCTAACTGGGTCCAGATTGTCTGAACTTTCAGATGCAATGTGTCTTTTTTTTATATAAAGTTCTCAGTTCTGGATCTCAATAGATTGAAATGCAACACAATCCTAAACACTTCACATCAGAGGTGGGCAACCTTGATCACTGCGAGGAAGAGGGATAAAATGAAGCATCACCTGAATGTAGAAATATTTTTTTTAAATCCTGCCTTAAGAAGTGAGAGTCCATTTAAAGGGGAAGCAAACCCAGTTTACATTCACTGGAGTTCACTTATATAGTGCTTTTCCAGTGCTTGAGCAGTCTTCAAAGCGCTTGACATTGCTCATCACATTCATACACTAATCGAGGCAGCTGCCATGCAAAGTGTTCACTCCATCCATTGGGAGCAATTTGGGGTTCAGTGTCTTGCCCGAGGACACTTCGACATGTGGACATAGAGTAATTTAACATGGAACCTTTCGATTGAGCAATGACTCTACAAAACGAGATGCAGTGATCCAATACGTCAAGATCTTCCAGAATTCCTTTAAAAAAGGAAGAATAGGAAAAATAATTGATTTTGTATCTCGTCAATATCATTAAAAGCTTTTGAATGTGAACTAATAAAAAAAGTGTTTGATTGTGCAAAATAATCTGAAAGTTTTTTTTCAAATCTGAGCAGATTGAAGATGATGTTTAGTTTCCAGGCTGGATTCTGAAACTCTCCTGAGGATGAACAGAGACACATAATAAGTCATCATTTCTTATGATGGAGCGACATCCGGCATGCTTTAAATGTAGTAATTCGTTCCAAATAACAAAAACTTGCATTAGCCTGGTCACGAGAAGTGTAGAAGAATGATAACTATTTGTTATGTCTGAATTTGTGCTTGCATGTTAAAATAACATAATGTCACATTTGTGCCAAAAACATCTCTTTTGTTGGCAAAATACATCATTTTTAGAAAATGAAAACACAATAATAAACAAATACTATTGGCTTGATGCTCTTGAAGTCGAGATCTGAGATCATTTAATAGAATTGTGCTCTTTTTTAACAGGATTCATCTCAGTGGTTCAGAGTACAGGCAGAGCTGTTCGTTTGCCAAGATGGGGTGTGAGGTGGAATGCAGTGGAAGTCAAAGCAAACTTTTCTTGTTTCAGAAACTCAATGTTCCCTCGAGTTGGAAATTTAACAGACAGAAAAGTATTGTAGTTAAAAAAGAAAATAGTGCTTTTTCCAAACATAACCAACAGAGTCCATAATTCCATTGGTTTGGAGGCTGATGTGTGGAAAAGTCTGCAATCCTCTGGAAGCAGGAGCATGAAATATAGAAAAGGTTCCCACCTCAACTTTAAACCTGCCCTCGGCACAACGTGATGACTACGGCCAGGTGACCGAGCAGTTCGGGTCACCCTCAACATTAAAGCAGATTGAACATGCACAGTGCAGACGGCCAATTTGCTGAGTTGTAGACAACGAGGAGAAGACTGAAATCACTTCCTAAGCACTTGAGGCAGATGCAGCCATTTGAGGACAGGTTGGATGTGCTTTCTTCTTTCACTCCCTGTCAAAGCGTCGGCTACAGCTTCAGTGCAGTTTGCAGAAGAACAACAGAAATGCTTTTGCAAGAGAAGAGGCATGTGTACATTGTTTTTGGAAGGAATCAAAGGCTAAAGCGCATCTTGATTTTTAACGAAACACAATTTAACAGTTGGTGGGATAGATCTAATGGAGAACAAAATACATAACCAATATGTACCAGGCAATACACAAAGATGTACAATAACGTGGACTGTTTACTGAAGTATACCACATTTGTCCAAACACAAAACAAGCAGAGTTGTGACCTGATCAGGTAAACCTAACCTATGTTATGATCTGCATGAGGTGTTTTAAAATGAACATAAGCATCATGTTATAACAGCATGTCTCCCTTTTGTCACAAACTAAACCTATTCAATTTAATTTCTACAGAGCCAAATACAACAGTTATTTCAAGACACTTTCATAGAGAAAAAACAACAATGCCACATGAACATACAGAGGAGACGTGGAAAGAAAAAACTCCCTTGTAACAGGAGGAAACCTGCAGAACCAGCTCAGAAGTGAAAACTTGCAGCAATTTTGAATGTGGAAAGACCTGATTCCTCAGTAAAAGAAGACAAATTGAGTCCTCATCCAAGATGGAGACGACACTGACACGACGGCTCCAATAGGCAGCTTTGGCACGAGGCGTCTGTGGTGGACAGTTCAGTAGAGTTGAAGTCAGATAAAATGTGACATCATCCTTCAGACTGAGGTTGCATTGTACAATGTCAGATATGTACTCCATTCAGGATCACATATAAAAGTGGCTTCTGTCAGATTTGGAAAAAGTCAGATTCTCTTTACCCTGATAAATTCTGATGAATTCTGATGGTCCACATATTGCCCCCCAAAAAAGAAAATTTTTCTCGAATATCATCTCACACTTATCAACATATCTTTTTATTGCCAAAGATTCCCAACAACCTTTGATAAACATATTCATTTGTTACAGATAAATGCTGAAACAAAGTCTCTGGGTGAATCACATAATGCTTATATACCTTTTTTTCCCTATCTGTTGAGTCATCAAGTTGAGAAAACAAAGGCTATCACGAATACCAACATATCAAAAGTATTAAAAAGTGTTGGAAAAAAAACAACTTTTCTCAGTTAATAGTTGTTTTCAGTCTTTAAAAATATTCAGATTTGAATGGTCTTTCTGACTAGAGCAAAGCTTCACAGTGGGGACCATTTGTGTTTCCCAGAGTTTCACTGAGTTGTCATCATTCTTTGTTGTCATTATTGAGATTATTCTTTTGTCACTTGCTATGCTCATAACCAACAAATGTCCACTAGTTTAAAGCAGGTTGAGTGATAGAATAATCACTGATAATGAATAATGTTAATTAATAGGATAACCAATAAAAAAAAACTGTAGCATTAACAAAAGAAAACCAGAAGAGATTTTAAACCAAAAAAAGTGAATTAATTGAAGTATAACAACCTGAGTGGCCCCAAATGTAGTTTGATTTAAAATGTATGCTTCAGTGTGTGATAGATCATTCAAGCCAAATACATGAATGTTAGGTTTGATTAGCACAATATAAACTGGCTGTAGGAGTGTATATGTGTTTCATGGTTTCTGGGTGTTTATGCTGTATTGGGACATACCTAGTTGTTGGTCTCATTGCAGTGCAGCGCTTTTATTATGAAGGCAAAACTAAATTCTGGGCGACATTTAGGCAGTTTCAAGAAAAAACGCAAAACATTCATTGTCCTTTGGGTGCGTGTTTACACAACAACGGTGCTCGGATCCACTCAAGATGCCACTTTTGGAAAATGCTCGGGCTCCGTGAAGACGGGAAACACTGCTTGTGCACATGTGCACAACGACCATGGTAAATAGTTCTTCTGCATATATGCAAGTTGATGGACAATAGCAACAATGTTTGGTCCCAGAGTGCTATGACTCCCAGTCCATATTCTCCTGGGACTCCATTGTTAATTTTTATAGCATATCGTTATCTGTGTGTGTGTGTGTGTGGTTCATTTACAAAATGTTTTCTTGAAGATCTGATCTTTACAAATCTAAATCGGAGTAAACTTGTATAATATTAACAAAGCATGACCAAAAAAACAAGACTGACTCCTTATGCCACCATACCTTGACTTTATCCATAAGCACAGATTTTTCTGAGGCTCTCTCCCAAAGTTACTTTTTAATTTTTTAGACAGTTGCCTAAAAGCTTCCTCAGTGTTCAGTCTCCGCTGTCCTACTTTCGGAGAGCTGTGATGTTTAGTTTACAAAAGTCTGGAGTTTATGGGAGATGGCGTTTGTTCAAAGGCTGCTAAAAATCTGACATATTGAATAAAAAAGGGGGATATCAGATCAGGTTGTTGAGACAGGTTCTGTTTCAAGGCCCGTAAAGTGCTTTTATCTCCTTGTGAAGCTAAAGTATACATACGCATACTTAATCTGTGCGCTGAACTGAAGATCCCCCCCAATTAGCACATTGCTGCTGCCGTCTCACTTCACACAGTGAACACTGCCGGTGTGACCCGAAAATCTTCTGTCTTCTTTTTTAATTGGTTAGTAAGAAAATGCAGGATGTTTACCTGACTGATATGACAAAGTAATTGATCCATAACAGGCGTCGTGTCCCCTCCCCCTCAGCGTCTTCCTCCTCCTCCTCCTCCTCGGCCGCCACACGGGTTGACTGGCACCCGGGGATTCCGTGGAACTGAGGGGTGATTCAGCTGAAGAGGCCTGCCAGCCTGCTTTTGGCTCGGGGGGGTCACACTCTGCATGCATGAATATATTACTTCTGCTACTGTTATTATCCCTGGCAGGGATGCAGCATTTGGGACCCGCGCCCTGTTGCCTCCCTGGCTTCTGTGCTCTTATTGTCACCGCCCCACAATAATGTGGGTCTGAATGTTACTCGTTAAAAAAAAAGAAAGGGCTTTCAGTCGGATAAAGTGCTCCCTTTATCCACAGAAAATCAGAGATGCTGCTTGATCGGGTCGGACTAGGGAAGCTTGCATGATGAAACATTTACAAAATTGGAAGTGGCTGGCTTGGGCTTCTACAACACTATGACGATGATTTTTTAAATACTGCTCTGAACCACAGATAGCAGTGCTGGCACAATAAGCACTGAGCGGCCGCTCCACCGACGCCCAACGTACTCAGTGTTGACAGATTCACTGGAGGGGAGACCAGACACAGTCGGAACAATTTTAATATCTCTAATAAGTAACAAGGAAACGGCACCTTATCTGCTGTGAACATGCTCAATATAGCATTGGGAATGTCTGAAAGTAGCAACACAGAGTGAGCTGATAGAGTGTTCTGGAGTGAAAAACGTTTTTCGTTTTTTTGCGGGGGTTAGTAGTATAACCTCTTAAACATAAACCTAACGTATGACTGCAGCAATCTAGGTTTCGTTCTACTACAATAGTAGGATTAGTTATAGTCATTGTAAGAGCTAGTGTCTAGGTTCGTTCATCACTACCACGATCAGGGTTTATGTTGAAAGAGAAGTGGAAACTCAAAACTGAATAGTTTTCATTAAATATTACAACAAAATGTGAGTTAGTAATATGTTTGGAAATCGATTTTAGTTGTAATTACAGGATTCTGGGTTTGCTAGAATTTCAAAATAAAGTCTAATTGTAACTGCACAGTGTATATTAGTTACAACTACATGTAACCGAAGTCTGGATGAGGTGTAATTCTCACAGTTAGTTTGTCTGGAACCGCAAAATGTGTTAAATATTTGAAATGAAGAAAAAACTAAATGTCTAAAAGAAATAATTTGAGTGGTTATAACTATCAAAGGCTGAATTAGCCTTCGCTAGTATAGACTACTTAGTTTCCTCCATGCCAACAAAGCCTCTTGCATTAACTAACTGATTGAGAAAAACAAGGACACCCATTCACATTTATAATTATATTCAGTTGTTGAAGCCAAAGTAAATTTGCACATCTTGTTTCAAAATGAGTTGGATGCAAAGCGTAGTTCCAGTGTATTGAATACTTTAGACTCATAGATTTGTATAACTCATGTTTGAATCGAGACCATGGATTTTCTATTCGTGTTTCAATGTTAGCAGCACCACTATTATCGCACGCACACATCAAATACGCAATATTGTCTGACACTTTGAAGCATTTAGCTTGATTTAGGCTGTAGATATTGATGGAAAGTTTAAGTTAGTGAAATTTCAGCTGATCGTGCTGTCTGAATAGTTCACACGTCAGATTATCTGTATTTGGCGCCTCTGTTTTTAGGACAGAGCTTGGCGAGGCTTAAACAACACCCAAACCTGAAAATGCAGAAGGAGCTTTTCCTCTCATGTCGATATGCTTCGCTGTCAGTCCCTGTGTGGTCATCACTCCCCAATGACAAAAAAAAGTGTGTGTTTTCATGCACAAATAATGGCGGTGTTTATTAGCAGTCATGTGCATACATCAATCAGTGTTTTTGTGTATGTTGCACCCCTCTTGCCGACAGATGGAAACCTCAGGCGGCGCGCCAGGGGTCTCTTTTTTTTTTTTTTTTTTTTGAAGCACCCTTAACTCCTTCCCCCCGCCCATTTCTTTCCCCCTCATCTTCCAACCCCACCCCCTCCACGCCACCCCCACCACCACCCCTGCCATGCCTGCCCCTGTGCACTCACCGAGCAGAAAGAAAGCTTCAATCTTACGCTGGCAGCCCCAAAACCTGGCTGCAGGCGGTGGAAGCCTTCCCCCTGTTACTATGAAAGAGGCAGATCTCGCCCCGTGTTTGACACAATAACACAGACAGAGAGGGGAAGGAAGCGCAGATGCAATATTCATATGAAAATTACAAGGCTGGCAGCGATGTAACATGGCACTGTGGCACTTACGAATATGTTAGCATTTTGCATATGTGAGTACTCTGAGGTATTTTGACTTGGGCGCTGTGTTGTGTTTGTGAGTGCTCTCATACAGCAGGAATGTGAGATTCATCAAGTCCGTGTTGTGGAGCTGTGGATTCCAGCACATAAAAGACTGTAAGCAGAACATTTTCAAGTGGAATGAAGCCACAACTTTGGGTTGTATTTGCTTGAGGAATAGAGAGGGATACAAGCAGGGATCTATTATAAGTAAAAAAACGAAATGTTTGACCGACATAAAGCTAGATTCTTTCATTTTTTTTTTTAAAGCTGGTATAAGTACCTACATGCCACGATTGCCACTTTCAGATTGATAACACAGGCAACACAAACAGAAAATCAAATAAATAAGGAATAAAGGAAGGACCAAACTAAGGCAGAATCCAATTTAATGAACATCTGGGCATGAACCTGACGAGGTGTTGTTTTTTTTACTCTCCTTTAAATTGGATATATTGAGGTTGTATTTGGAATGTGAATGTATTTTTCTTCTTCACTTCTACCAGAGTGTATGGATCAATATACTGCAACTCCTGTGAATTGATCGTCACCTATTTCATTGTACTGTGGCTGTCCTCTGTGTTTCCTTTTGGTCAGCCTGCCGTCAAATCTGCTGCAACGTGCAAGCTGCCAGATAGCACAGCTGAGAGCTTTTCAGCCACAGGAGCTGCACGGCTGGAATCAATGGTAATTATTCTGAAAGCTTGCAGAAAGAATACACCATAAAGAAGAGAGCACAAGTGAGCCGTACCAATCAAAAGAGCCAGAACCCAATGCAATGTCAGGGTGGAATAATCAACCTGCACAGAAAGCTTGGATAGGTGGTTAACCCTTACCACTGTGACATAGTGACATTTTAAGGAAGAAATGACAACTATATAGTTCATCCAAACACATAACACGCAGTAGGCTTTGCGTTTGTGTGCAGTTTCAAGGGGATCAACTAAGAACGAAATACCATCATGAGCAAACGAGTATTGAAATGGACTCTTTTGGACAGACGACCAAGCTGGATTGTTACTCCGATGACTGTCAATAATAAAGCTACCAAGTCCAAGGAGAATATGGGCTGGGAGTCATGATCCTCTGGAAGCAAACGCTGTTATTGTCCGAATACCGAGCATGTGCAGAAGAGTTATTTATGATGGCTATGGTGCTTATACGCAGTAGCAGCGTTTCCACCATCCACATAGAGACCGAGCATTTTTGAAAAGCTGCAGTTCACCCGTTTCCATGGAGACGGAGTCGGCACATTCTCACAAAGTTCTACCTTGGGAGCAAATTCAAACAGTTGCATTTTCAGTGGCTCTGAGCGTCGCCGTCATGTAAACCGACACCCAAAACACAACTCGAGGTTTCTGTTTAACCCAAAATGGGGCTTTAATGTTGGCCACTGTCCTTTGTGGTTATTGGTTGACATAGGGAAGCTGTGGGGATGAAGTACAGAGACTAACAATATTTTTTCAAGAATGTATATCAGATCTTTCTTGGCTTGGAGGTTTGCGCATACCTGAAACGTCCCAAACATGCTGTCCATGCTCATAGTGACAAGTCCCCGGTCTGATTCTAAAGAAATGTATTAGTTACTTAAATTTTCACTCGTCAGGGTGTGTCACTGTGGTCATGTGTTTGTCCACTGCTGGACTGGCAACCTCTCCAGCATCTACTCAGCCTTGCTCACACTGTCAGCTGGTAACTACTTCACCCCTCCACAAACGTACATTTCATGTGATTTTATATATACACATGTGAATCTGTGAAGTTCAGGGTTTGGCTCTTACTGAGCACAGAAGTGACTGCTCAACTGCTCAATTACAATCATTCAAACTGGGAAGGTGATTGAAGTGCCTTGATATCTGGAGTTTAAAAGGAACAATGAGCAATTAAAGAACCCTACTATAGTTGGCATATACTGCATTTTCACTTCTGTTCTGAATCATAAGGAAAATGGTAGGCAAATCACATAAATTATAGAAATGTGTAAGTCATCAATGGTCAGTCTTAACCCTTTATCTTGCAAGTCACCATCTCTGTACTCATCAAACTACAGCCAAGGGCAGTATGTTATTCAGTCCACATTGGTCTTCAGGGCAGGAGTGAATATGTTGTGGAATTGTTCACACAGTTCATGAAAGTGTCAAAATTGAAAAGTGTTGAATTATCTTCCAACGGCATACGATGGTTAAAATGATTACTTCCGAACTATTTCAAAGGTGTTCAAAGATGAGTTTTCTCAAATGTGTATACTAAGGCTCTGTTTACACAACAGTGTTCTCAAGTAAAAGCTGAAAACTTGTGGGTGTCCATTTACGTGACCGTGACGCGAAACAGGGGAAAATGCAACTTTTTGAAAACGCTCGGGCTCTAATCTACTTGGAGACGTCAGAGACATTGCCACTGGGTCATGGCCATAGTACATGTTTCTTTTTCACATGTGCGAGTCGATGGACAATAACAACAATATTTGCCTCTAGAGTGTCATGACTCCCATTCCATATTCTGCTGGGACTGGGTGGTTTTCACTTGAAACGTTGCCATGTGACTGGTGTCTAACTTTTCCTGTAGCATTCAAAAGTAAGCTTGGACTGAGCACAAATTCAATGTATTTCTAAAGCAGCACATAACGATGAATATTCTTTATTGCTGTTTGTCAGTGACACTCTAAGTCAGTTCTGGTCAGTTCTTATTCGATGTATGTATTTAGAGTCACAATGATTAAATTTCAAGGACAGTTAAGAAATACAACTCAGGATATTGAAACTAGTCCTAATACAAGTACATGCACCCTTCATACCCTACATAGAAAGGTCCATCTGCCAAAAGGCAAACATTATTTGAGTTGACATTGCGTTTATTTACCATGGTTGTACAAGCAGGCAGGATTTAAGAGTGAAGCATCCAGTGTAAGTTCACAAATCAGTCTAATTCGCACATGGGTGATATGTGTTATCTTCACATCCAGTTAATTTACGCTTAAGGTACAGATCTGCTGGTGTGACATTTGTGTGATTGTTGTCAATGAGTCACACATGCGTAGTTTATCAGTCGCTTTCAACAAAAAGTTGAACATCTTCTAAAGAAAGTTTGTTCTTCTGTTAAAACTTATGAGACGTCAAGGTTTATTTCAATGTATAACATTAAATCCCATATAAAAGCACAAAGATGGAAGCTTGTGCTTCATGAAAGCTGTGGCATGCAATTCACAGCAAGCCCTTTGGTGTCACCAGTTTGCTGTGTGGGAACATGTGTTTGACATGGATCTAATGCCAATTATTTAAATATCTGTGTCCCGAGGGAGATACATTAGTTAATATCCATTTGAAGTGATTTGAGTTTCGTCGAAGATTATCATGAGGATGATGGAGTGCCTGTCATTAAGGTGACAATAGTTGACGGGATCCACAGCAGCAGGTCAGGACAATTCCAGAGGAATTGCAGAGAGACCCCCGACGACATCAACTGTCGAGCCGGGCCACCATCTGCGCTCATCAGCCATCTTTGTCCCGAATTACTGCCACTCCCTGCCCCCGAGGTCTCCACATTTCCCTGATAGGGAAGAGGAAACTGGGTCTGTGGGTCTCCATTTTGGATCCCTGGAGCCGAAAGCCTCACCCGCGTTCTTCATCTGTGTGTGCGTGTGTGTGTGCGTGTGTGCGTGTGTGTGTGTGTGTGTGTGTGTGTGTGTGTGTGTGTGTGTGTGTGTGTGTGTGTGTGTGTGTCACATTTCCCCCCGCAGTAGAATCAGCCCTTCATACTGGAGGACAACTTAGTAAAGGATAATCTAGTCCTGTCAGCCCCTCCTCACACACACACACACACACACACACACACACACACACACACACACACACACACACACACACACACACACACACACACACACACACACACACACACACACACACACACACACACACACACACACACACACACTGGGGGTAAATCTTCATTACGGTCACCAGCTGGAGAGATACCGTACTCCATCCATCACATCAGGACAGTCTGGGAGAAGAGGGGTCCTCTCTCTCTCTCTCTCTCTCTCTCTCTCTCTCTCTCTCTCTCTCTCTCTCTCTCTCTCTCTCTCTCTCTCTCTCTCCTTCACACACATCTATATTTCACATAGCACACATGCTGATACACAGAAAATGAGTACCAAGGTCTTGAGATCAGAGATGTTTTTCAGCCAACAGAGAGAATTCAGTGCAGTTATTAGGTCTGATACTGAACTTAAAATAATTGCACATCAGAGCTCAGAATCTATACCAGACGTCTCTTTCTGCCTTCTTGCCCTTCCCTTAAAATTCCCCTCTCAGGAGTCACACCACGATAATCACAGCGGTGCCTTGTTAATACAAAAACATGACTGCATTGTAACACCGGCATGATGAATGCCAAAAATTTGAATATTTTCAAGAAGCTGTTTGCTTCCCCCACAAAAGAAATGACCTAAAATACAAGAAATGCATAATTGCCACTCACACTGATTACTAGCATGTCAGCGTTGCCTTGATTTGCCATAATTAATTCACAATCCAACATGGAAAACATGTCTGATGTTAAAAGTAAGACATTTTACCATTCCATGAAAAACATTAGCTCAGTTTGAATTTGGTGGCTGCAAGAAGTCTGGAAATGTAATGTTTAGAACCTTAACAGCAGTCTATACATGTTTGAGGGAGTCCTGGATTTTTGAGGATTAATGTAGGTTTAAGATCAGGTTTTGTTTTATGATGGGCTGAATTAGTGGAGTGCCTTAGGGAAGGAGTGGACTGTACATGGCTTCCTTTACATTGAAGTCAAGGTGTCCAGCATCGACTTTCTGGTCTGTGCAAAGACTTCCTGAGAAGGAATATTGTCTTGGAGGAAGCACGTGTACTTCTCAGATTTTAAGCCTGTGCCACAGGCATAGATCATCTGTATGGTATCAGATGGGCTGATAAAACCATATGCTTCTCCTCAAAGACTGAAACATTTTGATTCAGCAGTTTTCCTTGATGCTTGATGCTTTTGCTTCTTTGCACCATGCAGCCTTCACTTGAATTTATGGATGGCATTTTAAACTTTGTCCATAGACAGTGATTTATGGAGGTGTCCCCGAGCATGTGCAGTGGGTGAAGTAGAATTTGTGAAGCTCATCCGGCCCGCTTTATTTAAATTTTAGAATTGACAAAGAATCAATTAACTTGACTTATTCTTTAAAAGTAGCTGATGATGTTAAAACACTGACTCCCAAGTGTAGCGATTAGTGACACTGTAGTGAAAATCAGCGACCGGATCACATAGTAAAGTAGCATTAGCATTACAGCCATACTTTGATGTCCCATTTACACCACAATGTGTGTGAAAAAAACATAATTCTTGCATTTTTGTTTCAGAAAATCACTGAAAACTGTGTCGTTTTCATGCTGGGCCATGAATTGGTGTTGCTGGTTGTTTTTGTAATGAAACAACACACACCTATGTTCAAAGAACAATACGTTATAAACATGGACAATGGGAGTACACAGACATCCATATGGACAGATGACTGAGTTGCATTGCTATTCTGGGTAACTGCCAACTATGAAACCATCAAGTCCCAGGAGAATATGGACTTGGAATCATGACACTCTGGAGGCAATTATTATTTTGAACTGTCCATCTACTCGCACATGTACAGATGAACCATTTGCTACAGTCGTGGTGCGCATGCACAGTAGAAGAAAAGTTGCCTTTCACCCGTTTCAATGGACATGGTGTCAATGCTTTCCTAGAAAGTTCTACCTCCGGAGCCATTTTTGAAAAAGTCATGATGCCATAAATGCAACATTTCAGCAAGGTTTCAGCGTTATCTTGAAAACACTGGCAGGCGAAGGGGGTCTCAGTGTGCATTTGTAAAAACATGCTGCAAAATGCTGGAAATGAGTATATATATCACTGTATTTTGTACCAGAAGGCTTTGTAAAAATTGACAGGACTATATCATCACAGATATTACACACACACACACACACACACACACACACACACACACACACACACACACACACACACACACACACACACACACACACACACACTCACAATAAAATATTGCATCATGTTTTTACAATGTGCATATTATTCTAGCCTTTTTGAAATAATGATGGTAAATAGTTTTGCCTCACAGTGCATTTCCATTAATTTACTTGCATTAAATTAACTTGGTCTTTAGCTTGATGTAGTGAGAACATCAGAGTTACATTTGGATGAGGACACACTCAATACAGGAAGTCTGACAGTAGGAGAAAACATTGTGAGGCATTTAAGTGGTCAAAAGGTGAAAGAGTCTGATGAGAATTGTGAGATCCAGAGTTTTGGGAACTCACCCAGGCTAAAGGTTAAAAGACTGTTTCAGACATTTCTGCTTTGATTTTAAACATTGAAAGAAGGAAATGTCTCTTGACACAACAATAAATCTCTTCGAAAGTTCTTGAGGCTAATTCAAGACTGTTGTTCTTATGAAATCTATAGTTATAGTTAGTATCCCGAAATAAATTATAACACTCATTTGTTTGGTTTTTGTAATAAACATTTTGGAAACAACTACACTATGTAAAACAAATGGGGATTTGTGTTTGAATTGAGGTCAATGTTTCTTCATCCATGCATCCCTCTTCTGCAGCCATGTCATTGTTATCTGGCCAATCTCAGCGTAAAAAAAGCAGATTACACAATGGGCAAAAGAAGCACTTGTATTCATACAACTGCCAACTTATAGATAAAAATAAACTCTGTATTTATTTGTGGGAGGAAGAAAGAGGGGAGCATGCACCATGAATACATTGATCAGAATTAATGCTGAATCATTAAAATGTCAAAATGTGCAATATACATATAGCAAAAATATGGTTTGTTTCCATGCGTTGTGCAATCATTTTCTTCATGTCAAGCTATTTGGCCAATCAGATTGAGCTCTACTGCACAGATGTGCTTGTCTGAGATCACAAAGTGTGCGCAGAGAGCTTCGTCATCGTCGGGATGGCAGACTTGACCAAGATGAGGAGGGAGCGGTACAGACTCGGTGAGTCACGTCTGCGTCTCAGTGTAGATTGAGGTCGTTCTGACTGAAGCCACGTCAAGTTGCGCAGATCAAGCCAGACAGGAACTCCTGACATGGCTGGCATAGTAAATCCATTCATTTCATACCGACAACAGATCCTATCACACCTGCTGCCATGCCATGCCCACTATGACTGCCATACAGTCAGAGGTAAAAAAGCACAAAAATTCAGTAAAAATAACCGACCAGTACATATATATAGGTGAAACAGGAAGTCAACACACAATAAACACAAAATGCAATGTGAGAAGGAAACGACAAACAAGAGCAAACAAGGAGAAAACCTGAAATCAGCCATATGGAATGCTGAAAAAGAGAAAAATCATATACTTAACTGGAACAAGGCTAGAGGACCATGGAGGCCGTGGAGATAAGGAAGCGAGGCCTGAGGGTGATGAACCAGGACGAGGGAGCCTCCCTGCTGTCCCACACCTGGAGAAGCTGATTGACAGCAGGGGGGCGTGGCCAATCTGTCAAAAGTAACAGGTCAGTCACGCCACTGTCACACCAGCTGATATAAAGGCACGTCGTTTAAAAACAAGAGAATTTAGTGTAAACATGTCAAAAGGTGTGAATGGAAAAGCATACTTGCTTCAAGAGAAGATACTTATCCACAAATGATCAGATTCTGTAAACGATCCTCAAGTGAAAGAGCAATGTTATCAGTACACACATCAAAGCATCATATCCTTCTTTCTTTATAGCAAGTTGTACTGTGATTGCACTACTATTATCAGGTCTTGCATGTTTGCCTTGTATCATGCAGCTTTAATCGGAATCAAATCTGCGTCTTATTGCTCAGAGGTGACATACTAATCACTGCACCATCCACGTGCTGTGTCATGAATACAATAATAAGCTCGGTTATGGGATGGGCACGGATAAAAGCAAAACTTGACAAGTGTTTTCTGTTGTACGCATCAAGTGTTTTTTTTGTTTTTTTTAAAGCGATCCATCCACCTCAGCCTTGTCTCTTCGCTGTCACCTCAACAATGGGTTATAACAAGCTGCTCGCAAAAACAATCTATCATGTCTTTTTTATTGAATAGAAGTGTCTAATCATACCTTGAAATAGCAAACAAAGAGCTATAAAGTTGAAGGTCTCACAAGGGACAGATAAAGAGAATGAATAAATGGATAAAATTGATGTAAAAAGACTGAAATATGCTCTCTACGAGCTGAATCCTATATTTTCTATTAT
The DNA here is from genome assembly GCF_963422515.1 of Blennius ocellaris. Taxonomy (NCBI): domain Eukaryota; kingdom Metazoa; phylum Chordata; class Actinopteri; order Blenniiformes; family Blenniidae; genus Blennius; species Blennius ocellaris. The sequence goes on from NC_137652.1 coordinate 23,757,061, forward strand.
TAGGGTTTCATCGCGCTCAGACTTTTGGATCAACTAACTGATCATTACATTTTTATGATTGTAGTTTGTATCATTGACTTTTTATTAAAACATTGAAAACCTTTGGCCCAAGTAATGATTCAGTTATCTTCATTAGACGAAGTATTTCATCATGAATCAAAATGTTCAATGATTTATAGAAACCTTGAAGGCTGCTAGGGAGGAAGTGGATTAGACTGTCACCTCACAGCATGGGGATCCTGGTTTGAATCTTCCTTGACTTTTCCAGCTTTCTCCCATGGCGCAATGACATGTTAGATTGGTGGCTATGAACTGACCGTAGTTTTGATTCGACGTGTTGACTCTGAGATAGAAAAGCAACCTGTCATTGAAGAATGGATTTCACTTATAGCCATTTTAACCTCTCCAGCAATTGCATTTCTTCATACACAGATCCAGTTACCTATTAAACCAGAACATGCTGATCAGCTTTTGAAATGGGAAGCTTGTGTACAAGACAAACGCTTCAATGAGCTGCATTATTTTGCTCCTGAAGTCAGGTAAGTGAGAAAGAAAAGCTTCTTTTAACCTGTAAAAGCTCTTTACTTACTGGAAGTTCCTCGGTTTTCTAAAAATAGAATTGGAGGCAGAACGTTCAGCTATCAGGCTCCTCTCATGTGGAACCAGCTCCCAGTTTCATTTAAGAACAAGTGACACAGTTTTGTTTTTATGGTTAAGCTTACAACTATCCAATTAAATAAAGCTTACCATTAGGGCTGGTTTAGGACACCCTGGACCATTTTCTAGTGAAACTGCTACAGGTTTAGAGCCCTGAGAAACTTTTGAGTTTCTTTTCTCACAGTCATATTTTATCATTATATCTCATTAACATTCTGTCTCTCACCTGTAGTCAGTGCTTTTGGTCCTCTCTGTTCTCTCTCTCTCTATTTTAAAGTCTGTGGCTCCGTTTGCGTGACGTTTCAAAAGAAATTGCATTTTTGTGTGTTTGTTTAAAAAAAAAAAAAACAACACCCACCCATGAATGGTCTTCTTTGTGCACATGACTCAGCCATAAAGCGACGCTTTAACTTTTCAACTGCACAGCTTATTTGTTTTCAAAAATAAATTTCTCTAAACTGTTTCAGAAATAAAACAGAAAGCTTGTGTCCGAGCCGTGATGTTGGTCCTGTTTTAACTGCAGGAGCTGACAGCTTTGAGTGATGCGGTCAGGTGCATCACGGAAGTCCATCCTCCGACATGTTAATGAGCTGCAGCGAGGTTACATGTACACAGGATTAAAATATGAAACTTTTAACTCCTCCCACATTCCTAAACGTTTGCTTCACTTCACAGTCATATTGTCTTCCTTGCACAGACAGTCATAAGACCGTTTCTGAGCCGGTGCATGATTCGCCCACCTCGCTCATAGCAAAATCCTCCACTGCCCGCAGAAAACAATATGACATTAATTGTGGGAGTACAGGGACATTCCCATGGGCAGACGACAGAGTTATTTTATCATTATGATGACTATAAAGATACCAAGTCCCAGAAGAATCTGGACTGGGAGTCATGACACTCCAGATTCAATGTTGTCCATGTACTCGTGCATCTGCAGAAGAACTATTTCCTATGGCCGTGATGCACATGTGCAGTCGTGACATTTTCAAAAAAGTTGTTTTTCGGCATCTACACGGAGACAGAGTGAGAGCGTTTTGAAAAACTTGTGTTTTCAGTTGTTCCGACCACCGTCGTCAAGTAAACAAACAATCAAAACACAACAAAAGTTTTCTGTTTTCACTTGAAACCGTTGTTGTGTGTGTGTGCTTACCTCAAGTTCCTCCACTTGACTCCAATAATCCAAAGACAATCTTTCGTGGTTTGAATGATGCTAGATGAAGTCTGTGAGTGGTTGTATTTTTTGGTGACATATCCAGTCAGTCCTCTTCAGCAAGAACAAAGGTGGACTGAAGGATGGATGAAGACACTCAGACACAGTCCAGCCTATTGGAAGTCTTTGCACTTGACTTTCAATTTGGAGATTGTGGGTGCATTAGTAAATTGCACAAGCTATTGTGGGACACTGTTTCAACCCATCCACGAGAAGCCTATGAGCAGATTTTCAATGGTAAACTGACCCAATTCTGACAGTCTAACACAAGACATGCTGTCATGATATAAACCAAAGCTACATTGGCACTTGCATATTTCTCAAATTGTCTGGATCAGAGTGTGTTTTCTCTTTAGAGGAAAGGAAAGTAGAGCAAGAACAACATCTGGCCCCAGTGACAGATTCACTCCACACATGCATTTTTGTTATTGTTTTTTTGTTTCTTTGTTTGTTTTTTTTTCCTTTCCTCTTCTTCCATGGTTGGCAGTATATATCTCCTCTGCAAATATGTATAATGTTGTGAATAGTGATATCATCATTGGTGTAGTTGACACCTCACACTGCCAGACAAGCAGCGAACACACAGGTGTTTGGAGAAATGGGCTCGGCGCCTGCACATACATCATCCTGATGATGGTTCGGCGTGGCGTCAGGAGAGAAAAGGTCTGCGGTTGGAATGAGAAGGAGGTGAATGATCAGCCTTAGCTCCACTGTTTTTTTGTTTTTTTTTTCTATTCCTCTTCTCTTGACCGAGGGTGAACTCGATGTTGCATAAAACACAGGGACCTAATTTGTGTCCGACTTTTTATGTGTAGAGTTAGAACACAGTTTGCTGTGTTTTTAAAATTGAATGCATCCATCAGATGTGCAGATGGCGGCAGGAGAGGCAAAACAAAACACTCCTTTTCTGTATCATAAGAATTCCATCAATGTATATGTATATCTTCGTTTTATTCAACCTTGGATTGTGGGTTCAATGGAGCAAATCCAAGTTTACTCCGGAGCAAAGAAGGCCCCAAGACAACATATAATGAGAATTATAATGCGCTAGTATCATGCGTTTTCACTAATTCCACAAATAATACTCAAGCAGCACCTACCTTCAAGCTCTGCATGTTTACTTATTTGTGTACTCCGTCTTTTTGATCAATTCGCGACTGTTATTTCTGAAAACAGAAAGAAAAGCCAGAGTTACCAAATATAGTCACTTTCCCAACAAAGGGTTAACGGATGAGTGATATTGTTTTGTAGTTGGCACTGTTTCTCATTAAATGTTATTTTGTCAGCTTGTCATTTTGCCCAATGAGTTCCTTTTCTTCTTCTTTTTTTATTTTCCACAAGGGAAGGTGTCACTTTGTTTAATTTGTGGAAATTTCATTTTTTGAAACAAAGCTGTTAAAATTGAGAACGACGGCGAAACAAGAACCAAATCAGGAATTCAAAAGGAGGAGAAACTAAAACAAGGCTTGAATGAAAGGAGCGGCAGAGATGCCTGCGTTAAAACCTCCCCATCCTGAGTGCACATTTGTTCTCGGTGGGTTTTTTAATTGCGTTGCCTTGACAACCAGAACAATGCTGAAAGGCTCTTTCACTCCGACGCTGGCTGAAAATGATTTTCTCCATCATGCATTTAGCAAGCAATTAGTGAGACAGACAAGGAATTTAGCTTAAACCCAGTGTATCATTCCTGCTTTCAGAGAGAAAAAAATGGAGGGGGTAGATGTGGGTGGGAGGACTGGAGAGCGGAGTGGAATTTTAATGCACAATATAAAGCGGAGCGGAAAGAAGAACGGGAAATAGAACGAGGAAGAATGACTCAAATAAAGTTGAAGGACAGACAGAGATAGCGAAACAGAGGCAGAAAGAGGAGAAATGGATTGGCAGAAATAAAAAACAGAATTGTTGTACAAGGTTTTTTTTAACAATATGAATGTGTGTGTCCAGTCAGCCATGAGATTAAAACCTCACATTGCATAGTCCCTTTTTTGTGACCCAAACCACTGTGACCCCTCAAGGCATTGACCCCGAAGACATCTGAACATGTAACGTGGCATCTGGCACTATGTTAGCAGAAGATCCTGGAATTTCACGGAGGAGCCTTTGATAGTCCATCACATTATTGAAATACCGGATTAAGTTGAAATCTGGGGACTTTTGAGGCCAAGTCAACACCTCAAGCTGGCCACGATGAAACTGCAATCCTTTGTGCAGACACACAACTTCCAGTTGTGATGCTCATTGTTGGTATTTTCAGAGGTGAACAGGAACCAGCGAGGCAATCCCGACAGGTCTCCAGCTATGCAGGACTGTGCATTCTGACAACGTTCATTAACTTCTGAGGCAATTTGAGGTTCAGTAGTGTGTTGGTTAGATTGAACCATGTGTCCTGGAATATGCTCCTGTCAAGTTATTTAACCTTAACAATGTGGCCCTGGATTCCTCCCTGGTTCCTCACCCCGAAACTGAACCAGGCTTCGAATCCCTCCCCAGAATCAGTCTGTCTGGCCTCTCCATTGCTCTCCTTCTATTCCCTTACCCCAATCTGAACAGCAGTAAACATCCACCTCTGAGTCTGATTCTGCAGCAAGTCTCCACTTCTGAGTCTAATTCTGCAGGTTTCTTCCTGGGAGTTTTTCCTTTCCTTTCCTCTGCTTGCTCATGTGGAATTGTTGGTGTTTTAAATGCAACAGCACCATGACATAACTCTGTCGTATTTGGCACTATAGAAATTAAATTGAATTGAAATGAATTTATTCACTTTTACCTTTCAGTGGTCATAATGTTATGACTTAGTGTACGTGAGATAACTATTTTTATCAAATTCTGAGTGTTTTGGGTTTTTTTTCCTCAGGGTTTCTCAGACTGGTTCTCTGTCTTTGTTTACACACTGCACCCGTAGAGGGTCCATCACATCATATTTCTGTGTTAAGACACTAAAACCAACAGGTCTTGTCAGAAGAATTAGCAGTAAACTGTAAAGCATGACACATGATGTGGAGCAAAAGGACACCGCTCTGGGGGAAAAGAAAAGGATGGAGCACAACAAGGTGCTGAACGCTGAAGGAAGATGAATGGTGGGATTGTCCGCCTGTGTCGTTTATGATGATTTGCTGCAGATTGAAGGACGCTGCTGCCATGAAAACGTGATAATGTCAAATCGACTCTCTCACAAGGAATTACGGTCATGTTAGTGCTCTTGCTTACTGTTCCAAGAAAGAACAGAACAATCCTTTATTATGTGGCAGTGTTTGCTCCTTTTAGTGGCACAGCATGATAATGTGTTAGTTAGCACTCTTGTCTCACAGCAGTAGGAGCTCTTTTTGTGTGGAGTCATCATGTTTCCTGGATGCATGCATCGATTTTCTCTTTGGTTTTCCAAACCACAGTCCAAAGACATGCATTGTTTGGTGAGATGGGCATTGGTAATGACTTGTTACTGCGCTGCCACAACTTCTAGCCATCGAGCACCTGTTACAAGCAGCCCGGGTTCATGCTTCGGTACAACCTTCTACCAAATCAGAGCTCTTGTCAGCATGAGAAAAGCCTAACATTGGGGTTGTGTCCTCGGTATCCTCCAATAACAGCTGTAAATGGGCATTATATGACCTGTGTGCTGAATAGAACATGTTTAATGGATTAGAAATGAATTTGAAAAGTTTGGACATTTTAGGAATGTTTTCATGGTTTTAATAATATTTCATGTCAGTGCATCATTTACTTCTTCAAAGCCTGTTTTTCTTCATTTGAAAAGACCATGCATTTAAGGGATGAGCAGCAGAGCTGGATTGAATCTGTGCAAAAGTTATTAAATATTTCCTGTCAAAATGTCTCTACCTTTCACACTATCGAACATATTTGATTCACAAACAACAATTGCAGCTACATTTTTGGGAGAAAGCTTGATTTCGTGATGTTCGACGTAGACTGATGTGCAAAGTAACACACGCTGTCATTGAAGCATCTTTCGCTTCATGAAAATTGAAATATCCAAAGTGTGCTCCAGATTACAGAGAATGAATTACACGTTATATCACATCTTGTGGGAAACGTTTCCGCAGAGAGCACTCACTGTCCTTCCTTCAAAGCCCAACAGACTGCGGTCGATTGTGTTTATCATGTTTCTGAGTCAAACAAACTTTAATGGTAATATCTGCACCTCCCCTCCCTTATTCTCCTTCACTTTCTCCTCTATATGCCGTGTTGGCAGCAGCGAGAACTAAGTGGGGGGGACCTCATGGGATTTAAGACTTTACCACCCATGTCTGTGTTTAGTGTGGTGCATTCACCTAGAGTAAACACAGCCTCTGTTTCACTCATTTACTGACCAAATCCTCAGGATTATCTCAATTGTAATGGGCCTGCATGCTGAGTAGCTGGATGACACTCTCCAAATTGTCTCATTAATAATTTGCCACTGTAGCCAAATTAATTCTTAACCTGAAATAAGAAGGAAGTGAAAAACTGAGGCTGAAGAAACTATTTCATAAAATACTCTGCGTATGAGTTTTTGTTTCATTGTTGGAGACATCACAGTGAGGAGCTGTTACACGTCAAGATTACAGGTAATGCTGCTGTCTTCACGCCACTGTAATGCAAAAAGGACTTTAGTTTCCCGACAATGCTTCTAAAATGTGGCTCTTTGTGCACAACAGTTGCCCCCGAACATAGCCGTTAATCATGCCTTTATTTAAGCCTTGCTACACATCACAGGCGGAACAAGCACCTTGTTTATTCCCAATACAGGTTTTCCCTTCGAGACTACGGAAAGCTGTGTGAGACTCCTTAAAATGTCTCATTATTTTGCTTGATTGCTTTCACATTAGTGTTTCCTTGCTTACCTGCCAATTCCAATAGCCACTTTTCACTCACTGACGAGCATTTCTGTTCTTGTTTTGGATCAGCCACAAATCATGAGAGAAGCAGATAAATGTCTCAGAGACTTAATATGCTCTGGATGGTTGCAATGTAACAGAACCCTGAAACATAACAAAAACAATCAACAGCACCAACTCAATTCCTGGGATGTTAACTGCATCGTTTTCAGAAAGTTGCCGTGTAAACGACATTTTTCCGAAGAAAAAACTCAAAAAAACATACGTTTTCACTTGAAATGTTGTCGTGCAAAAGAGGTCTAGTAGAAAACTAGGCCTGCACAAGAATAATATGCAAACTTTATACAGAAAAGCTAAGATATGAACGGAGGCTTTCTTGCAATGGGGACTAAATGTATTATTTATTGTTGTAACTGGTTTTGCTGTGCTTGAAAAAGTGGTGTGAATTGGTTAAGCCTTTAGGAAAGTTGCCACTCTTATTGTGGTGGGAGACATTTCCTCAGCTGGCCCACCATGACTTGGATATATATTTGTTAGAGCAACTTTTTGTGCAACTTCGCATGCAGGATCTCAATTAATCAGGGGCTGTGTATACCACAACAGCACAACAACACACCCAACAACCTGCCCATAAATATTTGTTGATTATAGTGTCAGTTTGCATTCTGTTAAATGTGCTCACAAACCTGGCAACTTGTAATGGGATTGGCTGGCCATCTGTCCTTAAGAAAAACTTCCAAAAACACTTAATTCCATTGGAGGTTCCTTCAACTGTTGTCGCCCGGTTTCTTCTTAAAATACCACATTAAAGTGAAGCATACATTAGTTGGGGATTCTGCTGATTGTTCTCTGATGCAGCAAAATAAGAAGCGGCCAGCTCTCTTCTTGGAGAATGTCAACAACGTATTTAGTCTTAGTAGCTGCTGAAAAGGGAGTAAAAGGAACATTAATGTGGATAAATGTTAGTTCTGAGAGAAGAGAGAAGGATTGAGAGAAGAGAGAAGGATTTATTTTGGCTTAATAAACACATTCAGTGCATATGTATTCCCTTCTATCTTGGGTCTGCAATATGAAACGACATTAATCAAAATGAATCCATAGTGACCCTGTGATTAATCTGATTGAAAATATAAATCGTTTCACACCACTACTTTTAATCTCTACATCTACTTTAAAAATAACTAATGTTAAAAGGTCTGTTTGTGGAGAATTTAAATGTTAGGCACACTGCAGCGGGTTAAATAAATGATAAACGATGCAGATTATGACTGTAGAGCCGCGAGCAGGTGGATGGCTGAATGTTGGATGGAGGCAGAATACCTGTTTTGCTCCACAGCCAGTTTCTATGCCAAGAGAAGATGGCTATGAGCCTCTTGGCTCTTGAATGGGGAGAGAAAAAAAACCCCAAAACTGAATACTGGTCAAACTGATTTATTGTTTTGGAGGTATGCACTGAAGTGACTGGAAAAAATAAATGAACGAATGGAGGGAAGATAGTTTTTGTTGCAGTGATGCTCCCGTGTTTCAGATAAAGGTATTGATTAATTGCTGTACATTACATTGCATTATACAGTTGTCAGTGTTTCACTGCTATTCTGCTCTTATGATATAGTTCAAAGTGGCCCCAGACAGTTTGAGTAGTCGGCCCTTTAATAACATACTGTAGCTACATATTGTAACTCTGATAGTGTGCAGCTGTTTGTGTTGACATAATAGAAAGATGATAAATTCCCTGTGATGCTCAGTCATTAATCTATTCTCCTTCTCTACCTCTGAGATCTCTACTCTGTGTAAAACTGTCTTTAATAAATTAATAAATTCATCTCTTACTAATTAATAAGATTTGAATGCTTCCATGTGAAGTAGTTTCTTCAGTTGATAAACGATTCATACAGACAGAGCAATGTAGTGGTTAGGACTTTCCACAGGTGGAGAAACCTGGTTTTTCTCTCTGTGATGAGCTTGCATATTATCTCTGTGCATGCATTGGTTGTTAAATGAAACAGGTAGAAAAGAAGGAAACTGTTTCAACCATATGTCCATGTAATGTGGTGAATGGTTTCATCTCTGGGGAATTTACTTGTTCACTTTGTAGCGATAGTATCCAGATGTGAATCACTGACATTGTATTTCTTTGTCCATCTGGGGTTGATCAAAAAGTAGATGAGTCCTAAATTTGTGCATTAGAAACATTGTTTACCGGTGAGTCCTGTCACCCCACAACAATAGGCTTCCTGGTTTGGTAGGAGGTCAACCTCTTTCCATGTTCTCCTTGTGGATCTGACTTATTAAGATCCTGCATGAAGTCTGCATGACCATGAAAATAGATTGTGGCTATAATTCGGGTGCAATTTGCAGATGAATTTCTCAGACCAATACTATGAGTGGCATCATGTATAAACAGGTGTATCTCAGTGAAGGTTTGGTACGCAGGTACCTGCATCGCTTTAGTACTGTGATCTTGATATTCCATACTGTCACGACTTTGTTGGAGAACTTAGAATTGTCACTTAATTAAGTAATTCAACACGTGTCATTCAACACGTCATACAACCCAGCGGCGGTGTCATCAGCCGCCACACCCATCAGTCATAACCTGCTCTAATTAAAGTAATTAACACGGAGCAGGGTGGTATAATAACAAAAACACAAAAACTGCAGCTGTAGCCACAATTAGCCCAAAGAAAAGTCCCAGGAATTGGCATCACACAGCCACCACTGCAATACTAAAGGGAAACAAGCTATCTTGTGTTTTTTCACTTGTCTGTCAGCTGTGAACTTCAGAACATCTGGCCAGTAGATCAACATCATATTTCCACCATTTTAATTTTATTCATGTGCAAAGATTTAGTTGTTCAGACCCTTGGTTTTCTCCAGGTACTCTGGTTCATTGTGCGCGTGCATAGATATATAGAGAGATAGAGAGATATGCAGTGTGCACGTGTCTGCAGTAGTTCCCAGTCGAACCACAGGCTGCATTTTGAGACAAATTTAACATTTCTTACAGTTAATTGGGGAAGTCTGGTATAATTGGGGACAAAATTTGTGGATCTCAGTTGCACAGAGGGTAATATAAAATTGCTTCTGCCCTAATTAGGGTTTGGTTAAGGTGTGTGTGTGTGTGTGTGTGTGTGTGTGTGTGTGTGTGTGTGTGTGTGTGTGTGTGTGTGTGTGTGTGTGCGCGTGCACGCTGAGATGTTTCAAAGAAAATAGACGAATCAAGAAGGTGTAGTCAATCAGCTTCATCTCGCACACTTACAAAGATCAAACAATTCTTGACCTAATTCAGGTTTCTTTCACCCCAAAATAAGCCTTTTTACCCTCCACAGGAACACAAGATCAAGCCTGACACATCTTGTCTTTGCTCAGTGTATTTTTCTTTATTTATTTTTGGATCAAAGACGACAACAAGCAGCAAGGTGTCATAAAAAATGTAAATCGTTATTGTGTTTGTATGTAAATTGTTCACTAGAACAAGTTATTGTAGTCGACTGCACATGGCAGAAGGCTTGATTGCTCCCCAACAGTGTCCAACAAATGACCACTTCAGACACGCACATATGCCGACACACAAATACCAAACACCCAATCCAACAACTCAAACACACAGACAGAGCGAGACAATAAAAACAACCAACTGTCCTGCTGTCTATTTATCGGCGAGGGGTTTTGTCCACTGTAAAAAGAGGCGAGGACTCAGGCCGGTCAGCAGCACAAAAGGTAACAGAAGTCAGGGAGGTTGAGCAGTCGGGGAGCTGTATTCGGCTAATAATGGGGAGGAGGGTGCTGGCATTCAACCCCATGGACCTGGGCCATGGAAACAGATGTGAAGGAGGGAGCCGGCTGGGCTGCTGGTGCTGCCAGAGTGATGTGGAGCCACGGAAAAGCGAAAGAAGATAAGAATTAGACGGCAATGGTAGAGGAAAAAGATGCTAGTGAAGCAGAGATACGGGAAGGTAATGCAGAGAAAATGATAGTCACAGTTGCTGAGCAGGCAGCAAAAAAAAAGGAGAACATTTAGAAGGTTTTTTTTTTTCTTCTTCTTTCAGCAGAATTGACTAATATATTGGTGTCGCAGAAAAATAAAGTGGGCTTAAAGTAAGACGGAGACAGGAAACTGAGCTGAGAGCAGGCGCTGAAGGGAGCGGGGGGGCTGCGAACCTGAAAGGGGTCTTTGTTTCCAAGAGAAGTCTATTATGACCCGAGAGTGAACCAGGGGGTCTGTAGGCAAATGTGACTCTTTAGGCCCTCTGTTGTGGCTCCCTGTGGCTTTCGCTGCGCGACATGTAGGTAAACATTTATTTATTTGTTTCGTCCACAATGTGAGAAACTTAACTGAATAGTTTATAAATTAAAATACGTGTCATGTCTTTCAATAGTAAAAGAGTTTCGAATCCCAACTCGCTTGCACAAACTGCAATTCTCGATCGTCGGGGTCATGAAAGCCTTCATACTGTTCACAACGCAATCGTGTTGACGTGAGTGGATGTGGGTCGACGTAGCCATGCAAGAAAGAAACATCATAAGCGTGCGCCGTCCTAGCAGGAAAATTAAAGGTGCTAAGCACGGACAGAAAGTCTGCCCTGGATGTGTTCTTGTGACTGGGGACAAGTTCACTTAAAAGTAAGAGGAGAACATGGACATGATCGTGGCTCGGAAAGACAGGGTGGGTCTGAGCATGTGCCCAGTGCTTTTCCAGTGTCACGCCGATAACTGCGTCATGTCATACTGCATTTCTATTGGTTTGTTCAAAGATGACATGTTCGAATTCACCGCCATGACTTCTCAAATATCATACACAATCTGTTAATGGTCACAGGCTCCCGACCAATCACTTGGCAGTCTCAAAACTGTGCACAAAGCCCGATAAATTTGAGGTGTTACTGCAGATTTTTTCACAATTCTCGCATGATCAGATCTTTTGTCTCAGGCGGTCTCAGAGAATCATGATCGCTGAGAATCGCAGAGAATTGTGCAGTTTGTGGGAGTCTTTAAGTTTTCTTTCAATGTTAATCGAACCATTTGCTTCTAATGCTGGTTTCGAGAGAAACAAAGAAAATTACATCTGATGTGCAAAATAGGTCAAACAACCAAGATGGCTATAACAGTCAATACATTCATCTAATCTGATTTAATCAGGTCTAGCTTAATGTAGAAATGATTTAAAACATATTTAAAGTAGCTAGAATTGATAACAAAAAAACATCTGAAAAAGTAAACCACTATCTGCTAACTGCTAGCTACAAATGATAAAATTGCAAAAACAGAAAAAAACAATAAATGTAAAACTTCTACAATGGTTTAAAAATGGGAAAACAGGTATTTACAAAAACTGTATCAGAGTTAAAATGGCTGTATATAATAAACCATCTTCAGCTGCTACAATGACTGACATTGTCAAATCCATGACACGCTATGAGATTTTTGAACAATCTTCTAAGTTTATTGTATGACACGAATCTAATGAACATTGGGCATGACATAAAGTTTGCTGTGTGCAGATTGTATGATGAAACACAAGCTTAATCGCAGCCTACGATGTATGTGAATCGACATGATTGGGCAAGAAGAAAACGTCATGAGCATGTGCCATCCATTCACTGAAAGGAAATTAGCGAAACTTGAATGTAGTCCTCGCCGTCGTGGCATTTATGTGTTTGGAGAGAAATCCCTCAAAAAGGCAAAGCTTCTGCTGCCGCAACTTCTTTTTTGTTCACATCCCACATACTTTTTTTTGGCATGGATGCCATTCTCATTTCAGAAACTGTCAGTATTTTATTGCAAGTTGTCACAAGACCACGGCGACTGCCGTCCTTGAACTGGTCTCATAGTGCGACGTAGGGTTATTGTTATCTTTTGTCAGGGACAAACCAAAATCATACAGTGTGTCACAGGAAACAGTCTACAGTTTGTCGTGTTTGTCAACTTTTCTTTATCATAATTCTTTTCGTAAATGCAGCGAGAGGTGCAGTTTTGGTATAAACATCAAAACTGTGTATAAAGGTTTATAAAATGAGTTGTGTTCCATTTAAAGGTTAAACATGTTTTGCAGCTCCGGACTAATTTCATTTGGTGGAAAGTGACAAAAACAGCTTTCTTGCTCATAAAGGTTGCAGAACCCCGTTCTCAAGCATCCACTGATGGCGGCTCGTATTTGATGCACACGCAGGCACACGCACACACACACACACACACACACACACACACACACATACACACATGACAGAGCACAATCACCTCGCTCTCATTCTCTCCCCACTCTCATCCCTCAGCTCATCTTGTACCACTTCCATCCAGCCCCCCCCCCCCCCCCCCCCAAGCTACTGCCAATTCAGATACACACACATAATCAGCAAATAGTTTTCTCGGTGTGGTGAATATGCCTCCTCCTAGTCTTATCTATCTTATGCAATGCCATGTAATACTGTGACCATTATGGAGCAACCGTGGTGATGGCTGCACTGGGTTAGTGGGAGCAAAACTGGCAGCGCTCCCTAATGCCTCCATCACTTTGGCTTGGCCTATTTTTTTTTTTTCTCCTTTGTACTCTTTGCTGTCTGGCGATCCTTTAGCCCTGTGCTGTCATTAAAGTCGGAGGCACTTACATGTGTACTGGCTATTATCGAAGTCAGGTGCACTTAAGATACAGTGTCAGGTTTAGTTTTTTTTCCCTCTCATTTGAATAAGAAGCATTTTGTAAGCAGCGTCTTTGTGGACATTTGCTTATTGCCACTTATCTGCGTTGAGTGACTGAGATTTTGGGATCAGAACTGTGCAGAATATTCTGTCATGAAGGCTACGTTTCCATGATGATGCTTCAAATGAAAACTCAAGATTTTTGCATTGTCTTTTCTAAAACGTTTTGTGTTTGCACGGCAACGTTTTGTAAATGCATCTATTTACATGTCAATGGCAGAAACACTAGAAAACAACGAATGTTGTTGTAATGAATCCACACACACACACACACGCACGCACGCACGCACACACACACACACACACAGAGAGAACAATACGCTATAAACATTAGATGATGTTTTAGTGACTCTCAGCCATAAAACTGCCAATATGGACAGTGGTTTGTTATTGTCCATCTACTGAGCATGTGCAAAAGAACTATTTACTAAGGATGTGGTGTATTTGCACAGTACAATTACAATTACAATTTTCCATTTTCACTTGAAATTATTGCCATGTAAATAGACCCTCAGAGTGCACTTGTGTAATTTTGTGTGTGTGTGTGTGTGTGGGGGGGGGGGGGGGGGGGGGGGGGGGGGGGATAGCACCAAGAATTAAAAAAAATGTCTTTTCTTTTCTTTTCTTTTTTAAACCAACTTGAACACCCAGTGACAGACAGGGAAGCAGGACAAAAAGAAGCAGAAAAAAACTTCAGAAGCAATAAGAGGATAGTTGGTAACACTTCCTGACCTGTTACCACACTGCGTGCTCCCTGCATTGGCTGTCAGATGCGGTTAATGAGAATCCTTCCCCTTCGCTCCCATGGACTGCTGTTCCTATAGAGCGCAGCCTGCTGGGATACACGCACTCGTACACGTTAGGCGTGCACATGCACTCGCGTCGGCGGCCCTGAGAGCCTTGTCATCACACTGAGAGGGACCTGCTGGCCCATTGTAGCTCCCTGTGGCACAGGGATCACCTCTTAGCCCCTGCAAACACACAGAACACAGCAGGGTAACTCAAGCCCCACACACACACACATGCATACCCTGCAAGCACACTTTTTTTTTTGCTTATTTCTGACATGCTTTCTGTTCAGCTCTCATTTTAATCACACTTCTGCCCCCCCACCACCATCACCAGTCCCACACCTTACCCGCCTCTTCTCCATCTACCCCCTGTCTCTTTCATTTTCTCTCACTCTCTCTTAATTCCCCCTAACATCCATCTTGCTAATGCCCCCATCATCCAAACACCCCCCACACCCCCACCTTTCTCCCTCCAGAGACGACTTCTCCACGGCTTCTGCTCTCCCATTCAGCCGGGCTTGTCCCCATGTATTCATAGAGCCCACTGATGGAGTGGGGAGTCTTTGTCAGCGGGTCAGCCTCCTGGAGCCCCCCCCCGCATTCCCCCTGACCCCAAAGTCTACAGTCACACACACATAGTGGAGCCTTCTCACTTGCCATATGGCATGGGCAATGAAGGGCTAACAAAAGAGAGCTAAAGAGGTGTCAGGGAGGTTCGTATGTGTGTGCGAGCCGCGTCAATAGAAGGCTAAGCAGCCAGTCATGGGGCAGGGTCTAATAGATTAAATTGATTTTGGGTTTGGTTTTTTTTAGGAGGCGGACAGGGGAGGGAGGAGACTTTCCACCTTTTCTTTCACAGTCAAACCTATTGGCTGGATGAAGAGTAATGAGAGCGGGCTCTGACTGGAGCACAATGGGGGCACACTTGATGGAGTGTTGAGCAATGCAGATCTGTCTTCATCTCCACGGCGGGTTTGTTTTTGTTATGACAACTATACCATCATCACCCCCGTCGTGTCCTCACCATGTCATCATCGTCCTTACAGGTTTCAGCATCAGAGTGTCGTCATTGTCTTTTTTTTTTCCAGTTTTTTTCTCTGTATTTGGATGTCAGTCAAAAATATCTTTCATCAATGCAATCTCTTCTTGCAGTTTATTACAACTGGGCTCCTTTCAGCAATTGTTTGTCATTTTTCTGAGATCTGGCAATAGACTGACATTCCAATAAAGGACTCTTGATAGCACAAGAAATGTGACTGTTCAGAAAATTTTATGAAATTTTAATTATGAATAAAATACAACATCCAATTGTTTATAATATATCTCAATGTCTCATTGTCTTTTTCTGTGCTGTTCCATATATTATGTATGGGAAAGCTTATTGCTGTAGTTTTATCCAAGAATTTGTTCATTCAAGGCAATTTCCTGTGGAATTCACATGTTCAGAATTAATGAATAGATAATGTTTTGCACCCGACATGGATAAAGCAGGAATAGGAAATAGATAGAATGAATAGATAGAAGCATGGAGGGTTGGGTATTATGATTATGGCTGCGATGGGAAGCACCCTCAACCTTATAGCAAGAAAATCTCAGTTCATCTTTGAGCTTTTCTGTGTAAGGTTTGCTTGTTCTTCTTGTGCAGGTATGGTTTTCTCCTTGACTCCATTCACACAACAATGATTTAAGTGTAAACACATTGTTTTTGCATTTTTATTTCGTTACACTACAATGTTTTAAAAATGAAAACTATACATACACAAATATAGGTAGACAAAACAATATGCTATAAACATTAACAATCGGAGGACACAGACATTCTTATGGACAATTATTTTATTATAGTGACAGTCAACTATAAAACTACCTAGTCCCGGGAGAGAGAATATGGACTGGGAGTCATTACACTGGAGGCAGACGTTGTTATTGTCAAAGTACTCAAGCATGTGCAGAAGTGGTAACAAAACAAGAATCTCCAGAAAATGTTATCTATATTTCCATTGAGTTGGAGGGAGAACATTTTCTGAAAGTTTCAGCTTTGGAGCTGTTCTCAAAGTGCTGTAGTTCCAGAGGACCCGAGCACTGATGTCATGTAAATGGAAATGAATGAATTAAGTTTATTTCCGACATGTGCAGATGCTGACAACAAAACAGAAAAAAAAAAATCAAAACACAAACTTAAAGCTTAGCAGAGTAAAGCAAAGCAAAAATAAAATGTGTTAATAAATAATATAAATAAATGATCTGAATGTGAGTACATGAAATGATAATGCTTCGATACAGTATGTGCAATTCAAGGATGTTAAATTTGTGATATTATAATTGATGCTAATGTAGCCTCTGTGCATCTCCCTCCTCCGGTGGTAAGTGCAACTCATTCTACCTTCACACCACATCTCATTATCTAATATGCAGTGTTGAAACCCAATGATTCCATTAATACAGCTTTCTAGGCAGCTTATCAGACGCCTCTCTCTTTATTACGACATCTGCAAACACATTTGCCTGTATGAAGGGCTTGAGTTTTTTTCTTCTTTTCTTTTTTTTTTTTTTAAGACAACCAGTTATGTTGGGTCTGGTGGCTTGCAGCTCACTGACACTGGTTGTCATAGTACAGGCACTTGAGTTTTTCAAAGACATAAAAGTCTTTTCAGATCTTCATCAAACAGTCATTAGAGCAGTGAAAGAAAGATTTCTGCCACAAACAACATGTTCGAAGAGAAATTGGACAGTGAAAATAAGGTGGCAAACATCTTTCTGAGGACAGCAGAAGTTAGTTACCTCACACCTGAATGCTTCGTTCAGTGATTCAACTCAAAGCGAGCCAAGAACACTGGTGCCAAAATATATTTGGGAGAAAATAAAAAAGAGACTTTTATAAGATTGAAATAATATCAAATAACCGCTCAGAGTAACACAAAGTAAATGAAGAACTGAACGATTGCACATTATGTGGGTGTTTTGTTGTCCTTATAGCTCAAATAACAGTTAGTTTTACTTTAATATATGACGGAAAACACTTGCAAGTTCAATGTTTATTCATTGTTGAATTGTATAGAAGCAGTTTGTAGGATTTACGCCAGATATATGTTTTTATGTTTGAGTTGTGTTTTTAGGGAGCAGAGCCTCTTCGGTTGAGCACATTGTTTTAAATCAAAGACTAATTGAAGATATTCATCAGATTTTTTTTCTTGAGATTCCAGAGCAGTGGATAGCAATGTTACCTCATACTGAGAACATTCTCAGTTCGAGTCCAGGAAGGATTTCTGTATGTTTACATGTTCTTTAAGTGCATGTATGGGTTTTTCTCCAAGTATCCCAATTTTCTCCCACAGAGAAAAAAAAATGTATGAGTGTAATTTCTGTCCCTAGAATTGGAGTAAATGTGTGTATTGCTGTGCAGAGTGAAACCTGCCTTTGTCCATAGTCAGCTGGGATTGGCTCCAGCACCCTGCGACTATGAGCTGGATAAATAGAAGTAGCAGATGGATGAATTCTTTATCTGAGAGGTTTGTGGTCACCACAGGATTTCTGATATCATACATTGACAATATATGTTTCACATTCTATGAAGCTTGACAGAATGGAAAGTAGGCCACAATTTTATTGGATATAAATTGTAGATGCTCAACTTACTCGCCTATAAGGTGCAAATAATCAAGTGTATAAAAGTTGATGTAATCAGACAAACTTTAAGACATACATCTAGTTATTTTCAACAAATTAATAATTATGTAGGTAACTATGGTAGAAGTAAGGATGATTTTTTTTTCTGGTCATCATAATTTAAATAATTTATAATTTAACAATGTTCATTTCTTGAGCACTGAGATGTGTAAATATTGGAAATATTGACATTTAATACATTTAGTATTTCTATAGATTATGAAATTATAAGATTCTTTTGTCATAACTATTAGTGTTAATATCAATCTGGAAACAACATGCCTGCATTGATTTGTTCTTTTGCTGTTGAATCAATCTATGTATCTATGTATCTATGTATCTATCTTTCAGTCTGTTGGTCGGTCAGTCTGTCCATTACTGAATTCAGTTGTTGGTTTTTGTAATGAAACCTCACACATCTCAAAAAACTTCCATGGAGATTCAATGGAAGTTGGAGTATTTTCGAAAAGTTCCACCTTGGGAGAAGTTTTCAGATAGTTGCATTTTCAGTGGCTCCGGGCACCAATGCTGCGTACAGGCCTTTAAAAGACAATGAACTTTTCAGGTTTCAAGTAAACGGGGCTATAGTGTACTGACTGTATTCTGACTTTCCTTCACAAAGCCATGTTCATCCATTCACACACATTTTCTCCCACCAGTGGAGACGGCTGCCATGCAAGGTGCTCACACACCCCTGGCACCTGCTTGGGGACCACTGCCTTAGCCAAAGACACTTTAGTACACACATATTGAGCCAGGAATTGAACAGCAGACCATAACATTGGAGAAACAACCTCATGAGCCAAAATCAAACCTTCAATCTTTTTTTTTAATGAACATAGCTGCCAGCTATTTACAGTGAGAAAAATGATCCCTTTTTTTTTTCTTTGCTTATTTTGTCCATTGTACAAGAACGAAAGTTTGTGCTGACTTGCAAAAGCCTATTGTTGTTCTCTGTTCTGACTTCACTTCTGTTGTCTTGTCATATTAAAAAAGAAGTCGACAGAACTAAGTTGATTAAAGTTTTCATTGTTTCATGCCAACTCTTGTCAGTACATAGAGTTTTGATTTTCTTTATTGGAATATATTTTGTTAACACAGAAATAAATACATGATATATGGTCTTCACTTCATATCAATTTGCCACCGCTTCCAAAAACACAACACTGATTATCACATTCACACATTCACACTCACACAGCAATGATGGTGATGGCAGCCATGTGAGGAGCTCAATCCACCCATTGGGAAATGAAGGGATTAGGAAAGTGTTCTCAGTTGATGGCTTGAGCTGCATTTGAGCTTCAGGGTCTTGTTCAAAGATATTAAACACACATGGACAAGTTGAGTTGGGTATCGAACCTTCAATATTGCAGTAGAAATACAACCCACTTCACCAACTCAGCCCCTGCTGCTTCACAAAACCAAAACAGATTGGGTTTTGTTTTTGTCTCCTCTCAAACTTTTTCTTCATAATTCAGAAGAACATTCATTTCTTCACTGCCGTGTGTGCATTATGCTTTTATGTCGAAATGCTGCATGAGTTATGACAAAAGTGTTAAAAAAAAACAAACAATTGCTGGTGAGATATTTTCTCTTTTCTTTTGATAAATGGTGTTTCAGCTTGTTATTGTTGCTCTGAAGAAGACTGCTTACAAAAGCTGTGTGTGTGTGCGTGTGTGCGTGTGTGCGTGTGTGTGTGTGTGTGTGTGTGTGTGTGTGTGTGTGTGTGTGTGTGTGTGTGTGTGTGTGTGTGTGTGTGTCTCCTCTCACTTGTCTGCATGTCCACAGCAGGGTGAGCCTCATGCCCTATTTCAGTCAGGCCTGATATGATCAGACGTCAGATCGTGAGCTCCTCGTCTCTTTCTGGCCCTTGGCGTTTCTGCTCCAAGGTGAGAAAAGGTCTAAACGCTGACACGGTGAAACATTGCCTTTGATACTCTGTTACCGCACAGATACAGATCCACTGGACACAAACGGCAACATGTCCAGCAGTTGAAACACAGACATGGGTTGATATTACAGTGAAAGACAGTGAGTGAGGCTGAGGAAGACGAGGGAGGGAGAAATGTTCAGAAAGGTTGATAACGAGACAAGCGCGCTTTGAGTGGTCACATTGAAGGTCAAAACCATTCCTTTTTCAAAATGATTAGTTCAACCCTGATGTTTTTTTGACATTGTGATGGCAAACACCTTCAAACGAGACCTCTGTGGTGTTTCAAAATATTGTCATGAGGCATTATTGACGTGGATTTGCCTCTTTATCTCCTACTTTTATCCTGCTCATGTCATAACATCAATAAACGCAGCCCATCGGAAGACTATTGCTGCATTAATTTGCTGCATCGATGCTAATGTTCCTCTCACGTTTCCTCTGCTGCAGAGAGCTCCGGGTTCACATCGCAGCTCAAACAAAGGGCCCTGATGTGTCTCTTCATGTAAACAGATGAGGCAGGGGGATAATTATGCACAGGATGTACAGTTAGCAGCAGATGCAGCACTCTGATCATGGTAATGGGGCAACTTTGATGACAACACGGTGGTTTGAATAAACAGAGCCTTTCAGCAATTACTACATGCTTGAAGTCTCACCCGCAGCGGTTGGAGAGTGAGCGCCACAGCCACGAACAAACCTGACATACAGTCATCAGCCACAACATTATGAACACTCAATGTTTCTTTGTTATGACACTTCGATGTTATAGGCACCAACGTTTCCTTCAGCTTTTAATGTAACACTTTATATCAATTTAACATTATTATTCAGATATCATCTCTCTTTTATTGTTACCTTTATAAATAGGTAAATATGTTGCATAGTATTTATCTCTACATATTGGAAAATATGTTGATGTTATTGTATTTGTAGGTTGATATGCTTGTGTTGTTATTATTCACATTTAAACTCTCTATATTAGTTAATACGCTACTCTTATTGTATAGTATTCATTATGTACATATAATTTGGTATATTTGTCCGTACATTGCCCAAAATACTATTATCAAATAGCATTTCATCAACATATACATTTCTAGATATTTGATTAATATGTCGATGTATATTTTGGTGGATATGTGCGGGTTACTTATATTTGTATTTTGTTGATTATGTCAATCATAATAGCAAATATTTGGGTACGGTGTAGAATTCAATTCAGCTATATTGGTAAGTGACTTGGAGTTATTTGATTTGATTTTATCTGTGAATGTGGAAATGTGTTGATGACATTTCACTTTATTTTATCTTAGTAAAGCATTTAATTCAAGAGGAAGCTATTTGAATCTCAGTGATCTTATGTCTTTCCTTCTAACCTTTGTATTCAGAGTATCACTGAGTGAATTTTATCCATTTTGTGAGTATGAATGGATGGGATTTTATAATGGTTGGTCGGCGGGATGTATTTGCCAGCAATTTAACATTTTGTCCTCAAAGTTGGAGGTTTGTAAGCAGAAAAATGGTCAACATGAAGAGTTGAGCACATCTGAAAAGAATAAAGGGTCTAAGCATGTCCAGAGTTCTCTTCACTAGTCTGTCTATACAACGAGATCCAAGGAAGGAAAAGTGGTGCAGACGGTCCAATGGAGGACTCACATTATAACATCAACAACTTACAGGATCTGCATCCAAGTATGGACGAGCCAGGGTGGAATAAGCAGGTGGTCATAATGTTGTGGCTTTTGGTGTATGAGAAATCGTTAAAAACCGCAGACCCAACCACACACAAAAACATTTGCTCGAATTTAATTTATATAAGGCTTATGTATAATGTATTTTCATGGCGGCTCATTTGATTAAGTGGCAGTGACGCAGGCGAAGGATTGGAGGAAGTGTGAAAACAGAAATATGTGGGATTTTTTTATTTTATTCTTTTCCTAGCATCAGTGACACTGGGGGGGAAAAAGAAGAAAGAAATCGGATTATTCAAGAGGAATGGCAGACTTCAGATCAACTCCATCCCCGTAGATACCCACTGCAGGGATTTTACTTTTTCTACTGCCCGTTTCTTATACACTCCTCACCACCAGACTCAAAACACCCCTTGTAAATCTTTTACAGACTGTGATTAATTAATTACCTTCTGTAGTTGAACTCCAACACACTTTGCTTCATTTCAAAAGCACTCAGGTGTGAAGAATGGGGGTTAACGAGAAGCTGAAAACAATCGATTGTGGAGACTTTTTTGCACTTTTTTTGATGTTGTTGAGCTAATGAAAACCTTTCCCTCCCTTCATTCAGTGCAAACAGTCACATCTTTCAAAGACATCTGTATCGGGTTTTTTTATATTATGTGCAACATCTCTCAGAAACCAGCTGATTGTTCGTGCTTCACATTCCACTGTTAAACATTTTTACCACCAAGACTGTGACTTACACGAGCACGGTGCGAAGATAGAGGCTGCGCACGGTTCTATCTACGTGCACAAAGCCACAAATCACAGGTCTCATTTAGTTCCTTTTCTGTGTTTTAATTAGAGCCGAGGCAGGCTAATCACCTCCTTAGTAGACAGCATCGCTAATGAGACAGAGAGGGAGGAGCTGAGAGTGAGGGAGGGGAGAGGGAAAGATATACACATAATTGAAGGGGGGATAGAACGAGGGATGGTGGGGGAGAAAGTGGCGGCGAAAAAAGGAGTAAGACATGAGAGGTTGTTAAGAATAAGTAGATTAGTTGGAAGGAAAGCGGGGACGGGAGGGAGAGAGTGATGGCGATGTGATACGAGGAGGAAAGGGAGAGGTGGGCGGATGAAATAAGGGGACGAGGCAGAAAATGAAGCTTGAGTTGACAACAAACGAACCGACTAAAAAGAGGGGAGAGAGAGAGAGGGAGGAAGGAAGATAGATTTGGAAGACAAAAACAAGTAGCAACAAAAAAAGGGAACTTGGAGAGACTGAGCAGGAGGGTGAGAGTGGAGACGAAGAGAAATAATAAGAGTACCCTACCTCCCACAAAGCCCTACATATCTCCTTTAACCACCGCCCTCCCTCCATTGCTGGACCCTCTCCCTCCCTCCCTCCCTCCCTGTGGCTGATTCTTTCATGCTGTCACCATGTGAGTGTCTGAATAGCCTTTTATTATTCAACAGCCTGGGCAGGTCGCAGGGTCGCTGCGCGGCCCACCACCCTGCCACCAGCAAACACGCAAAACGTGAGCCCACCCGAATTCTCGCACATTGTTAAAGAGAGGAGGGGGAGAAAGGGGGAACAAAAAAAAAAGAAGCTATTTGTGGGTACACACAAAACTGTGAAATGGCAACCGGCAAGCACTCGTAGCAATGCTAACTTCAGGCTGGGCGAGTTGACAATGTGTGACAGTCCCTGATGCATTCATTATAATACTTGTCCACCCGTTGATAGCCTACTACATCTATCTTTCCAATGCATCTGGAGCTCTGGGAGCTACTACCGTGGCATTTTCCGAGTGTGTGCACGTGTGGTCTGAGTGTGTGAAGGTGTATGACTGTTTGTGTGTGACAAGGGGGGGGCAGAGATAACAGTAGCCCGGTGGTATCAGCTCAATCTTATCTCCTACACAGCCAGAAGCAGGTATACAAGCTAATTGGAAAGTGCCAGACACACAGTCGACTGGTGAAACACACGCTCACCTTTCCAGCGAGCGAGGCAAGACGAGAGAATTGGCAGCTGGAGAAAGAGAGACGGAGAGCAAGAGTGAGGGAGGGGGAATAAGCGAAAACAAGGAGGAAACAATTGATGGGAGAGACCAAAATGATAGGGCAAAAAAAAAAAAATGAGACAAAAGGATGAAGAAGCAAAGAGAGGAGTGACAGAACAAGAGATACGGATGGAGATAGAGACTGGGGAAAATTGTGGGGGAGACAGCAGCGTTCACAGATACAATATCAACAAGACAAACTGTAACTAAGGCACAGTTCACTTCTGAAATACCACAGGCATTGTGCCTATTCTGTCTGTAACTGTATTGTCAGCACTGAGCTCTGGGAAAATAGGAAAACAAATAGCATCTCCTGCATTACTCTACAGTATGTGGCACTTTCCACTCCACTTGGTAATGAGTCACTCTGTCAAATCTCCTCTCAAATGTCAACACACTTACAATGTAGCAGCTCATCCCGCATTTCTGTTTTTATCTTTGATGTTTTAGTTGTGGATCTCCTGCCCGTCTAAAAAAAAAAGCACATTTGACCCAGCAACAACACAAGCCTTAACTCACAAGCCTCGCATAAATACGGAATTACATTTTCAGGTCTTTGTTGACTGAAGGAGCTTTTTCATGTACACCTTGGTCGTATCTGGTTGGACCCTCTCTTGCATTCTTTAATTCTTAGAAGCATTGATCCAAGAAGGTCCAGGAAGGATCTGGGTTCCTCAAAGATTTTGTCCTATTTTTTTTTATTTTTTTTTGAAGGTATCAATTTCTGTCGACTTTGCAAATGTCCAGTTGTATTAAATCGAAAGCATTTTCTAATGAATTTTGAATGAAGTTTGGTCATGGGGAACCAGATGAGGAAATGTCTCTTAATAACAGTACTTGCACTTCATTTTTAAACATGGTACAAACAGACTTGATAAACAACACGAACATGAATAAGTTAGAATAAATCGAGGACCCTTGTTGACATTGGAAATGCTGCAAATGCGCACCACGGATGTTGTAAATAGTTCTTCTGCACATGTTTGAGATGGAAACTTCCAGAGACTGCCAGTTCTATAGTTTTATAGTAGAGAGGCACCAGTATAACCATCAAATGTGTAATATCTCCATATGAATGTGACATACTCTCCTTTGTCGCCGATTACGTGGCTTTCAGAGTTTCTGCCAATTCCATCGAGACAGACATTGATTATAGTATATTGGCAAGTCAACGCAAAGCTTTTCTGAACCCAAAAAGCGAAAACGATGCATTTTCACTTGAAACGTCGTGTAAATGGACTGGGACTATGTCCGGCCCCGGATAAGTGGCAGATAATGGATGGATGGATGGATGGATGGATGGATGGATGGATGGATGGATGGATGGATGGACATGTAAATGAGACCTGAAAATGGTGCCAAATATCCCATATGAGTTAAAGAAAATACACTCAATAGAAAGTGTGTGAGCCGCAGTGCATGCAGTCAGTAGATGAGCTTCCTCATGTCGGTGGATGCAATATCACTTTGCACCTGATTGTTTTTTTTCTCATGTAAAAGCTTTGATAGATCAGGAAGTCTTCTCATTGTGAAAGTCAGAAAAATTACATCGTTTAGGGGAAAACTCAACTCGGCATAGAATCGAACCTATGTAAGCCCTCTTTAGGGAAAGAGTGCTAACCTCGACTCCACCATGTATTTACCATCATATCGCTAAATACAGCCATTTAAACTCTAATTATTAGCATGCCTGTCTCAATTCTGTATCAAATAAAAGAAGAATAAATGTTATATTTGGCCCAAATTAAGCATCTTGCTGCGAAGTCAAGGCTCCCAGCTCCTTAAAATGTCTGTGAATGTCTCAGCTCCCCATTACTCCTTGAAAGATGTTTCCTTTTTATTTATTTATTTTTTGTAGAAGCGTGTTTCTATTTCTCTGCCTCTTTCTTTCAGTCATATGAATCATTATGGTGCATGTCTTCAGAATAAATCATCAAAGCAGGAGAAGGCTTTACACAAAGCTCGGAGGAGGTGAAAAGTTGTGATAATGGTTATTGATTACAGCACCAGCACACTGTGTCCTGTCTTGTTTTTATTACAGATGAAAGCCATCATCCCTCGGAGGCTGCCTCATGTGCTTACTGAAGAGGAATGTGTGGGAGAGAGATGTTAAACGCCGGGTAGCTATTGCTATATATAAAAGTAATCAAGCGTGAACAAAAGCTGGTGTTGATGATGATGTGGTGCATGTGGGAATTAATTTAGCTAATTATGATGGATGCTTGTTTAGCCGACGTTTTTTGAAAAAAAAAAGAGAAAAGAAATTGAATCAACAAACTACGTGTATGTGTTTCACATTTTGCTGGATCCGCAGTGTTAACGTGATAATGTTTGTTTCTCCATCTCCTATCCTCTCCTCTCCTTACCTTTGATGATTCCTCTGGGAAAAAATGGTTATACAAGTTATTTTTTCCCACTTTTTTTGTCGGAGTTTGTGGAAACTGCAACCGTTAGAGAGCCTTCCTTCCTGGCTGTTTGCTGTTTATTTGGCACAGGAAAAAAAGCTCTGATGTGAATTAATTGCTTGTTAGCTGAGAAGAGCCAATAATAACAACCTAGGAGTGATGCAGACTTGACAAGACTTGTCCAATGATTAGCGACGGTGATGAACATTTCATTTATTACTATTCATGTACTGTGGAGAATTTTTTTTAAACAGAATACAAATGAATTTTAATGACTCAAATTACTTAATTTTTTTAGCAAGTGAATAAATTAAGGCTTACTTGACAGCTCACTGGGTTTCCTGATACACTCCTAATCGTTTCCCCATTTAAAATTACATAGTTTCTGACATCTATCCGAGCCTCCCGCTATTTTTCTCTTCAAGAAAACCATTATGGTATCAAGCCGATTAGAAATAAATGATATTCTAAATTATAGTCAGGTTAAAAAGGTGGATGATCTTACTGAGAGGTTTGCAAGTAGTGTTTTTCAAGGATCATTTTAGTTATCTGTGTGTGAAATAAGGAAAGATTCAGCTTCTTTGTTATGAGGCAAGTGACTGTCGGCTCCACCTAACTATGGTAGGTTCATGATGCCGGTACTCAGCCAACATTAGTACGTGGGTCTATGCAGAGAATATATGGGCTGAAAAATAGGTCCTATATGGTTTTGTCCTCGGATTCCATAATGGCCCCATGTCAACTGCCCATGTGGACTTGAAGCTGTACCACACATGGTATGAGTTGGCCCCACCTGGGCGACATGACCAAGGCCCACCTCAGTCCATCTTTAAGTTTTATGTGGGTACTACACGGGGACAATTTGGGCTGTATGTGGATTTGTCTTCTGGTTCCATATGGCTCCATGCCAAATGCTCTTTTGAGGTCAATGATGGTACTACACCTGGTATGAGTTGAGCTCCACCTGGGCTACATACAGGCTCACATTAGTCCCATCTTTAAATTCCATATGGTTATATGGTAATGATTGTGTTTGCTAAAGTATTACCTGTATTGTTTGACCAGGTTAGCTCATTATGTATTTACCCCTATCTTTACAATATATGGGTAATCTTTTTGTGTACTTGTGAGCCCATTTATAATCCTATATGGTAATGATTGCATTTGACCAAGTGGAGCCATTGTTCATTTACCCCTATTCAACCCATACAGTATATGGGTAACCATGTTCAAAGTTGAACCCATGTAGTCAGCACATGAAAAAATGGGTTTGATTGTGTTCTCTCATATGGGACCGTTATGAGTTGCCTGGTCTGCATGCAAACAGTTTTCATTAGTGACTTAACTACAACGCAAAGAAATCCTGCATAAGTGAACCTCTCGCTTTGCTCATTTGGGTCCTGTGTACGCTGCTCATCTTTCGCCGATGCCCATTTGACAGCCAAGTATCCCAGCCATAAAGCACGTGTGGCCCACTTTGGTTTAACTGTATATTTGACTGCACAATGTCTTTTTCCAGTCATTCGAAGGTGATGGAACCTAAAACGCACCCCCAGATATATGAGTTGAGAAGATTTTTTCAATTTTCTGCCCCACCAACACTGACATGGGATATCAGCTCGGGTACAACACCGAGAGATAAACAGCAGATTGCTGTGGGATCAATTTACCTTCTCACTAGCAAAATGAAATTAGCATCAGATGCATACTGTGAGGGTGACGTGTGCTTGAAGGCTGCAGAAACAACCTGGGAAGTGAAAAAAGGTCTGAGAAGGCTCACTGTGAACCTGGATCCCTAATTTTAAAATTGCATGCAAGAATGGAGCAGTTGTATTAGTAGCATTAGTAGCATTTATTTACACAGAAAACATTCCGTTTGGAAGTAGATGGTGGATGGTGACACAGTCCAGGAAATGTCTTCTTCAAAAAAAATATCACGAGTGCAGCGTAATCAGTGCTTGAGTGGTCGCTGTAGAAGTGGGTCTTGATTTTTGCCTTCTTTTGACGTCACTCAGAAACACCATTTTTGGAGAAACAATGGCATGGTAGCCAATGAAAGACAAAATTTGTCCATAGTATTTGCTAGTATTTATCACATAATTTCTGTATCAGTTGTCGGTTAGCGACACTTGACCCACCCTATTGTGCCTCTGATTGGTTCGTCAGCTCTCATGCTGAATGGTAAACAGACACTAACCCATTAGATCAGTAAATGCAGCAGGTACTAGCCAACGAGAAGCAGAGTAGGGTGGGTCATGGCGTTATCATCCTTGCGTCAATGAATACTGCTGATTGGTGCATCGGGGGGGTATATCCACATATACCTTGGACGGGACCACTGACTGTGATGCATGTACACATCTGACTAAATTTAAATACATCCATGCATCTTTTCTTCCGTCCGGGTAGAAGGCATCTGGACTTTTCTTACGCCTTGGAAGATGTGGCTTGAAGGCCTTAAATTTTAATTGTCAAGACATCGAAGAGTTAAACCGTGTTCCACAAGGCGTTATTTAACATCCCTTCCTTCCGTTTCTCAATCCACCATCTATCAGCTCTGTCATATTTCCCTCCGCTCTCCTCTTCCTCCCCTCCCGCAGCTCGTCGCCTGCTGAGCTGATTGAACATTTTGCCGCTCACTGTTTGGATTCAGTCCCAAATCCCCTGCATAAACCTGAAACACCATGTTAAGCATCCCTCAATAGAGTCCAACAGCTTGTGGAAGACGCGGTCAAATTGTTCATGTTTGCAACGGCGCTGCATCCTGAGGAAATGATTGTCTCAATCCACTCTATCTTCTTACTTTGTATACCCTTTCTCAAGGTCTCTCTTCTTTTTTATTTTGTTTTCTTTCTCTCTTTTTTTTAATCTCCAGACCAAATCAACAGGAGCTCAGGTGCAGCGAAGGCTTGTGTATAACTATTGGATACTTGCACACACATACAAGTCACACCTAGACACACACATACATACACGTACACATCTCGGCTCTCTCAAGGTTGTCACAAATCAATCCGGAGTTGTGTTTTCATTAAGCAAAGGTGAGAAGTGGTGTGTGTGAATGACGGTGGAGAGAGGTTTTAATCATGAACATGTGAGAGGCCACAGGCTACGCCGGAGAAGTCTCAGTCTCTTTTTTCTCCGTGACTGCACTCCCACACCTCTCCCTCCCACACATCGCCTTGTTTCTTCTCTCCTTCAATTCTGCCTTTGTTTACCCCCCCCCCCCCCCCCCCCCCCTTACCAACATGTCTAATTCCACACTCTCATCTAACCTTCATTCCCAGGCACTGGCTTTTAAGCTCCGCCCTCTCTCTGAGCTGGAACTTTTTTCCACACTTCCGTGCTTCCTCTTTGACCCTTCTTCACTCCCTTGACTGCGGGCTTTTTATCGAAGCTCCAGCATATTTCAACTTGTGCCTTCCGCCTTTTCACGCTCCCGTCCCTTCATCATCCCCCTCCCCCTCCACCTCCTCACCCACCTCTCCACTCCACTTCATCATAGCCTCCATCCATTCCCCCGTTCCACAGCTGTCAGCTCTCAGAACCTCGAGAACCGTAAATCTGGTGCAACCCCAGGAAGTGGGTCGCCAGGGGACACTTAAACATGTAACACTCCAGTGAGGGCCTAACCCCTGACAGAACATTGCCTCATGCGCACGCATGCACACGCACGCACACACACACACACACACACACACACACACACACACACACACACACTGGTTTTATGGATGTCTGGGCTGGAAACAGAGCAGCCTAAGTGTACGTCTGTGTTATTGCAACTCCTGCTTTTACTTCTAATCACTGCAGGTTGGTGGGGTTGGTACGCGGCAGAAACAAGAGGGGCTTTGTGTCACACCGACCACGCAGTGATCAAGTACTTTCTTTGTGCGTGGTTTCCTTCGACATGACCCCGCACCCATCAGTTAGGTGTGTGCCAGCAAGTCTCCCGAGCCGTTTACGTTGTGTTTGTTTAAACTGTGTGCCTGCTGGGATTTCTGGATCAAGTTACTCTATGCCCCATTTGTTCTACTTCTTTAACAAACTTTGACTTACAAGCTCACATTTCCCCATTCATAATTTTTTTTAAAAGCCACTGAACAAAAGACGCATTTTTTGCATTCGTTCGCACCTTTTTTGACATAAATGAGTTACCAACTGATTACTATTGTGAAATTATTGACACGGCCACAATTAATGAAGTTTTGATGCTTACCACCATTTCATTTGTCTTATTCTGTCTGTTACATTAAGAATTAGCATTAGTATTCCATTAAAGTCCTGTCAGTGAGGCACAGAAGACGTAAGTTCGAAAAAAGTGGGAATAATAATACAAAAAAAAGCAATCCCATTAAAGTGTCAAATGAAATAATGTTTGGCTAAAGTCTGCTTTATTCAAGGAGAAGCATCTCTGTAATCCTGAACTAACTCAGAACGAACAGGAACATTAAGGCCCAGTGTGCATGACAAACTTTGTCAAGTGGAAATGGAAACCTTTTGTTGAGTGTCCATTTACACAACAAAGATGCTCGGAGCCACTGAAAACTGAACTTTTCAAAAAATGCGCTAAATCCGTCCCTAAGAAGATCTAACATCAATATTTTCGAGTCCATTCCTCTGATGCAGATCTGCTGTCTCTCATTACCAACGGATTGATTCCCCAGGATCCTGAGCTCTTTCCTGCATTGAAACACACCTGTTGCCATTTCAATAAATTCTTGTTTGCAGAGAAGAAGCACCTCATTAATCGTGAACAAACTGCAGTTTTAGTAATATTAGCCTGAATCCACAGTACGTCTCATTGTGAATGTCAGCTTACCTTTCTAAGCTGTGACAGCAGCGACAATAATAGATCTATTCGCATCTCTCTGGACAGGCGATATCGAGAAAGACGCTATTAGTTACATTAGTTTGTTTAAAGTAACCAAATTGTTTTCAACTGTATTCAAGTTTCTAGATACAGTAAAGTCTTTGCAATAACACGATCTGGATCTCTTCAAACGTTCCTAATCAGAAATACACAGCTTAAAAAGCTTTTTTTGTCCACGTATCAATGACATGTGATTTGGTGGCGATGTAAAGGAGCCCTAATGCTAATGTTTGGGTTGTTCGTAACATGTCCGCTGACCTGTTGAAAAAGCAGGCTGTCACGGCGTGTTGACAGCGGATGCATCGGGGGATGATGACTGCCTTCATGTGCAGAAAAGCTCGGCCTGTCCTCATTACCAGTCGAACACACATGTTCTGTCAAAGAAATCGCGACCAAATGGGACCAATTCCGATCGGATGAGACGCGTCTCGGAGAGAGTTCCTTTTCTAAAACACTAATCTCTGGACCACAAATTAGCTGTCAGTCACCGGCTGTACACAGACATCGTATCGGGGAGGAGGCAGTCCCCAACAAATCAACAACATGTCAATCACTCACAGACACACACAGACACGTGCTCTAAGCCATCGAGACAACGAGGTACACACACACACACACACACACACACACACACACACACACACACACACACACACACACACACACACACACACACACACACACACACACACACACACACACACACACACACACACACACACACACACACACACACACACACACACAAAGAAAGAAAGAAAGACATGGATGTGTGTTACATGCTCTGGCTTCTCCTCCTTCAGACTAATAGGTCTAAGCTCTGTTTTCTCCATTAATTCAAGGTGACTCCTGTGAGGCTTCAGAGAGAACATTGGGAGCTGAAAGCTCCCAAGTGTCTCCCTAATAGATATACATTTCCAAATTGTATTCCCCTTACTAAATAGTAATGCAACTCCAAACGCTTGTATTTCTATATTTACTGATAATTATTTCAGATATAGTAACAAGTGGGAAACAACAGGAAATGCAGGCACTATAGAATTGCGAAGAATATCCACATGGTATTTTCAGATATACATATTCTAAATAACAATGAGGGTATGATTGTTAAATTATAAATATCTGCAGATATACACAATCTTGTTGATTGATTTATTGAAATTAATCACATTTTAATCAAAGCTTGATACAAGAAGCAACAACGTTCAAGATTTTTCTAGATGAATGCATCACGAAATAGACCTACATATGTTCACACCACAAAATCATGTTTATGTATTTTTTTTCTTTTTCATTTTAAAGCCGATAATTGTTCAAATATGAAGGGAGAACCATGATGTTATCTGAGGAAGAAAATATTACGTACTGTAAAAAGGATTCAATTCATTTTAAGAAGAGTTTTATCAATCCTCACATTTTGATTTTGTTTGAACGTGAAACTTTCTGTACACCTTTCTAAGCAGTGTGTTTCATCATTGCAATGTCAGGAAGTGATAGAGTATGTTAAACGCATTTTTGGCTGCAATTAGTTAATCTGTGTATGTGACAACAGGAAGCTAAAACCATGTACACGTGCAGCTTTTTAGATATGAGGTGTATGTTTACATAGTATTGGACAGTTTTCATAGTAGTCTACATACTCCAAGCAATACGACTACTGTTTTCCTATCAGTTTGAATGTGACAGGTTTACATTTGTATTTTCTTTTTTACTGCATGATTGTGTGAGGTCCTTGTGTCGAACGATCACAGCTGGAATCTCCACTATGAGTCAAAACATGCAAAAATACAAGACTGATGCAGAGCAGAAAAGAGTAGCTTTTCAAAGCCATGTAACTGCTTTTAAAAACTGGATATAGTTACAATGAGCACAACTGAGTAAAACTTATGGCTTATCGTAATACTTTCTTCCCTTGGAGAATTAATTGCCGACCCACCCCGGCGTTGCAGAAATCCTGTGATAAATGCACTACATTACGAAGCATTTTAAAGTTATAAATGGTGTCACAAGTTTTTTTTGGTTTTTTTAATAATTAGAAATGTATTATCTTGGTATTTATGTCCTTCATATAACCTTACATCCTTGTTTCTATTTTAAAATAGCACATCACTGTAGCGTATCTTTTTAATTTGAATGAACCCCCAATAAATGGTTAATCAGACCCATTTCAGATGAGTCTTTATTGTAGATCGTTGGCTTCCTTTACATTTCTTCATCTTTGTTCTCGTCATGAGGTCCAGAACCCCTGTGGTGCTGAGCGATCGATAACAGGAGAGGTCCAAGGCTTTGCCTGTTCTGAGCTTTCATTTCTAAATGTCAAAGAAACCAAAATAATAGACCCAAAGTTGGCGATTTGATCCCTCACTTCCTCCTCTTCACATGCCATGGGCAAAACATATCAAAAATTATTTTTTTTAATTATTATGGAAATTATATCAAAAACATTGAGGCTGCAACTAAACCATCTTGAATAAGTATCAAAGTATATTATATTATTATCTAGTTTACTGGAAATCTGAGAAAATGTCTATAGGTTTGTTTTTTTTTGACACTGATTAAGGTGATTATTTGCCATTCATTTGTGATTGTTCAGACGGTGAAACGGAGGATCTCCTCACACAAGTGGCCAGTAGGCTCTGGTGCATGCGCAGTCCGTGGTCACAAAATTTGGACTGCGCATTTTTAGAAAGTTGCATTTTCATTGGCTCCGAGCACCATCATTGTGGAAACGGGCACTTAAAATGTTAGGAAAGTGTGCTATTTGTCTGTGAAAATATTGTCACATAAATGTGGCCTTGGAGTACCGTATTTTCTGGACCACAAGTCCTACCTGAGTAGAAGTGTAATGAGCACTCAAGCAATAAAACAAATGGCAGTGCGCAATACAAAATCTCTTCAAAATATGAGCAAACATGACCTTAATGGCACGGTTCATGTTTCTTCACATGTTCTTTGTAAGATTCTGTCTCTAGTTTCAGGCTCCTTGAATTCCTCCCCTCGAGGCTGATGTATGTTCCCATGTCTTTCACCTGAGTATGTGATTGTTTTCACCTGGTGGTGCTGATTCCATGTCTTCTGGTCATCGCTCCGTCCGTCTTCCTTGTGAGAAACGCTCACGTGGCTTTTTTTGGTTTTGCCATTTTTGGAATACAGAGTGTTTGTTTCACCAACTGCTGTGTATTGAGTTCTCTCCTGAGCCAAAACCAACACCTAATGAATACATTGACATCTAAGGATATCATCAAATATTTGTCAGATATACATTGTGAGACATTATAACCAAATATGAATCAGATAACTGTGATAGAAAATGTTCAAACGGTATTGTATTTTTTGCTCCTGTCTGTCATGTTGGCAACGAATTGTCAGATATACGTTGTAAGGGACTTTTGCAAAGGAATATATAATTGAGAGAAATACACTTCTTTGGCTATCTGGTGAGAAATCAAATAAAAAGAGCAAGTAGGATACTACTGTCACATCTTTTCATTAAAAAAAATGAAGCTATCCAAGGGATGATCATCAATAGAAATGTAGATAAGGCATCACAAAGAAGCTGGAAACAACTCACCTCTCAGTTCCTCCAAAGCTCGCTGAAAACTTGTTTTTTTTTTGTGATTCTGTCCTTTTATTTTGTCGCTACGTTTCTGCTGGGAAATTATTATTTGTTGTGAACTATATTTTCTATATGACGTTTCTTATATCTTATTATTTTCTTCTTGTGTGTGATCAAAAATGCTCTGCAGCAGGTGTGAGGTATATCATCCTGGACCTTGGTGGAGAAATGCTGGCTAGGGGTTAATGTATCACCCTGTTTTGATGGCTCAGGATGTAAAGGGCCTCTGAGTAAAGCTGTTCTCATCTTGATGTTCTGTCCATATCAGTTGTTTCCCACGTAACATGGAACTCAAACGATCGCCGTCTCTTAACGCTATATAAACCAGCCAGACCTTCCGCACTGAGAGAAGCATATTTGACCAGCTCCTCCCGCAGATCATTCCACCGTCTGTGATTATGATGCCACCAATTTGACATTAAAGATTTTCTATGGGTATGCAAGATGGCATCAGCAAAGTTCCTTTTTTCATTCTCTTCACCACCTGATTCACCTCAGTTGTTTTTACACGTCTCGTTGGCTTATCATTGTGCTTTTACAAGGATATTCACCTTTGGTTTACAGCCACTGTAACTGCGGGTAGCGTCACACTTTATGGACAGAAATGACAAGAGGCTTTTGTTCTGCCAAGTATGAGCAGAATGGAAATAATTGTCTTACACAATGTCAAAAGAAATACAACCAATTTAGAACCACTGTTATGATGGTGGTCATGTTTTGCTCTTTTCTCTTCAGGCAAGTAGGTTTTTGCAACAAACAATTAACATGTTTTGATGGTGTTCTTCATCAGAAACTTCATCTGGTGGAGGCCGATGATGCTTGTTATGAAGAACACCGTACTACGTTTGACCAGTTATCAACTAAACTGTGTTGGTCTTAGATCAGGAGTCTCAAACTAATTTAAGCTCAGGGGCCACATAAAACCCAATTTCCTTTTGGCCAGACTGACAACATAGTACCAGAATGACCTAAAAAAAACAACGTAAAAATGGTTTGGATTTGGAAAAACCAATGTTTACTCGGCCCCCTACTGAAGCTCAGTTTTGGGATATCCCCGCTTTATTGTGAAGCAACCTCTAAAACACAACAAGGATTTCTTCATGAGATTCTGGACCTGATCTATTAAAGTTTGAGTGTGAACTAGATACTGTGCCCACACAGGTAGAAGCCAATCTATTAATAGGACATACTGGTTGCGTTTGCAGACACAGTTGGTATAGCATGTTGTTTATTCATGAATATGGAAGATTGGATGTGTTCCAGACTGCTCAACATACGAGGATGAGTTTTTTTCCCCTTTTTTTTATGATTCCACAATGTCATTTACAACTTCTGAAAATGTTTGCTTCATTTGTATTAAGATCGACTGGCTGCCCACAACTTTTATTCGATAACTTGATAACCAGATATGTTCTGTGTAGTACTTCAAAGTTTGATATTTTACTCCTGTCTGCTTTTTTTTTTTTTTTCAAAATTCACTCCTATATGTTTGATAATCTCCTCCACCAACACATAAATTCCTGTTATCGCATTTCATTTTGTGCTTTTGGGATGTCAGTGCTCTATCCAAAGTTTAATACAATAAAACAAAGATCTTTCTCATGTCAACAAAGCAAAATGCATGTTAACGCCCTCATTCCAATTATCATCTTTGCATGTTAAGCTAATGGTTGATCACTGACATATTGCACACAAACAGAGCACAATTTACTTGGGATGATTTGGCATGGTTTGTGCACAACCTTAATGAAACAGGCCTTATGTTCTTATATTTACATGCTTGTTTGGTCTTTTTTTTTTTTTTTTTACCACATTAGTTCATGTGGTAAAAGAAATGACCTAACAAGCATGATTTCAGTAAAATAATTTGATTTCTTCCAGTGATGCTCCAGAATTTTTATTTCTGCAAGTGTACACCTCGGAGAGTGTCACATCCAGTAGAAATTATGGTCTAAAGTACAGACATTCTGTAAAACTTGGGGGAAAAAAACTTCAATTATCCTTAAAAATGTGGCTCAAAACATCGGCTGGGAAAAAAAAGTAATTATAAGGAGTTATCCATTGTACACGCGCATGCCAGCTGGGATTGCATTTAGCTTGATGGGTTAATTCAGCAATGTTTCCCATTACATGTAAGGCTGAGCCTTACTTATACAGAGAGAGAGAGAGAGAGAGAGAGAGAGAGAGAGAGAGAGAGAGAGAGAGAGAGCTGCAGTCCTGAGTGCTGTGGTGTTGATTGCTTCTGAAGCCTTTGTGTTTCTCTCTGCCATGTCTTGGTGGGCCAAAGCACCTCGCTGTCAGTGCCATTCAGTCAAATAAAGTGTGTGTGTGTGTGTGTGTGTGTGTGTGTGTGTGTGTGTGTGTGTGTGTGTGTGTGTGTGTGTGTGTGTGTGTGTGTGTGTGTGTGTGTGTGTGTGTGTGTGTGTGTGTGTGTGTGTGTGTGTGTGTGTGAGAGTGTCTGTGTGTATCTGTGTGTGTATGTGTGTGTGTCAGCAAGGTATGAATCAGACAGAAAATCAAGCCAGAGAAAGAATGACTGGACAATTAGGCGCCCAAACTGCCCCTATATACAAGTCAGTCAAACAAATGCACGAGTCCATCCATCCCCAAAATAGAATAGAATACAACAGAATTATTATCTGTAGCTTGTGAATAGCTTTGCTGCTGCTTGCCTCAGTAAGTCATTGCAATCTGCACCATATCCTTCGATTTTTGCAGTCTGCTATACGTGCAGCAGCTTATGGTCGTTTTAGATCTATGAATGTAACCAAATAGAAGTTTGCAAAGTCTGCACTTCACATTGAAATGCCATCCCAGCACTAACAATTATGAGTGTGCAAAACAAAAAGGAAAAAAAAGCCGT
Source organism: Blennius ocellaris (assembly GCF_963422515.1). NCBI lineage: Eukaryota > Metazoa > Chordata > Actinopteri > Blenniiformes > Blenniidae > Blennius > Blennius ocellaris. The sequence continues at coordinate 23,794,345 of NC_137652.1, forward strand.
TTCAAATAGCTGTGTTTTCAGTGGCCTCGAGTACCGTCGTTGAGAAAAACGACTCCCAAAACGCAACACGTTTTCACTTAAAAATGTTATTGTGTAACCAATGATGGAGTTCTGTCTGCATGTTGGTTTTTCTTTTGTGTTGCTATTTCTGTTGTTATTACTACATGAATGCATTTCTTTCAAAAAGTGCTGATGTCTAGATTTTACAGCTTCTCTTTCCACCAGCTTCAGCTGAGCGTAATGACTGACTCACACACTCAGAGTTGACAGCTCAGCCAACGTGTCACAACCACACAGCAATGCCCATTTTATTAAAACAAGGGCAATATAAAAACCAACAAGTTACTTTTTTTTAAATTTTCAGTTGCTTTTTGAATAACTATCTTATTTTCAGAGGGATATGATGTGTTATCTTAACAGAAAGTGCCATTTAGTGCTTTTTTTTGTAGTCACAGTAAATTACCTTTTTGAATGTAAAAAAAATATAGAAGAAGGTCATTTTGCAGTATCTGTTTGTGTTTCGGCTGCAGATTTTGGCTGCCCAGCCTGCACTATCTTCATCATGCCCAGTATTGCTTTCTATTATCTCTGTTTTATAATATATCATTTTCTGTGGAGTTCACCTTGTACATGCACTTAGTACACTTTGGAAAAGCGCTCCAAAGTTTGGTGTCTCTTAAAATACAATAACAATACGGGAATCTATATGACCACATTTGGGGTGCACCGATACTAGTATTAGGTGTCTGGTGAGTAAAATGTGATGTCATGGTCAGGAACATCACTCACAGGCATGAACAATGTCCGCGGTTTGGAGATTCTTTCATAGTGAAAAGTATGACAAAAGTGAGACATATATATGACAAATATCAAGAGGGGGAGAAAGCTAATTGGTACAACACCGACAACTTCATCACCAGAAACATTTGGACCAGCAGAGTGAGCCTGATGTCGTTCATTAGCTTAAATGCTCAGTGGATCCAGGAGGATTTCCCACCGAGCCATACTACATGCAAGATGCTAAAGAGTTTCCAAGCTAAGGCACCAGTGATGCGACATGATAAACATGATTATAACTGATAAACTCACATTGTTTACAATGTGAGTTTGGTCGTGGTTCACGGCAATGCCTAGCATTCATCGTTTGGCCTTTAGTGAGTACTTTTATTATTGTTCAGTATTGGCAAAAAGTTCAGGGTTAGTACTCCTTGTACGTGTCCTTTAAAAAAAGCGGTATCAGTACATCCCTATGCTCCACCACAAAGAACTTAAGCATAGGTACATTTCTATCGTCATCAAAGCAAATGTCTTTATGGTAAGTTCTTTAAAGGAAAATAGCTGTCATTTCTACACATGAAAGTGTTGGAAATATGTGGCATCCATGAAAAAATTGGCTTCAAAATAACAGTTTTTAGGTAGAATAGAATAGAATAGAATAGAATAGAAAAGAATAGAATAGAATAGAATAGAATAGAATAGAATAGAATAGAATAGAATAGACTAGAATAGGAGGTGAGTATTTGCAGAAAGCAAGCCAATTGTAGGATTTTAGGTCGAGAAACTCAAAGCAAGGCAGCAGCAGTTCACAGTTTCATGGCCACCACGGGCCTCAAGAACAGAATAGAAGAGTAAATTCATTGGTCAACCATCCTCTATCACCATGCCAGAGTCAAAATGACACTTTGTACTGGTCTTGCAGAGGAAAGGTATGAATATTTTATACACCTCTCCAACCGCATAAGTCAGTAAAGTCTGTAAAAAAAGTAATAACAGGCTGTTCTTCTCATTGGTGGCCAGGCTAGGGGGCCGGGGGAGTGGTGCAGTAATGTGGCCACTTTAAAGGTGACCAGCCACATTCTTTCTTTCGCCTGGACTATAAATTTGTCGGCCAACTGTTGACATCGCCTGCAATATGCTGCACTCAGAGTGTGATCACCACACGCATGGTGAGCAAGAACAAGGCTGTGCACTCTTTCTTGTCTGGCTGCACACACACACATAATGGTGGTCATAAAGTAATACAGCTCTGTGGAACCATAATGAAAGCTAAGAGGAAGAGGAGGGAGAAAAGACTCGGATGAATAACAATCATTGCTCTGATGGGGGTGTTTTCTTGTGTGTGTGTGTGTGTGTGTGGGGGGGGGGGGGGATCAACTTCTCCCTCCTGCAGCAGTGAAAGCAAACTCCCAGTCTTCCCCTCTGTCTCGTTCTCTCTCTGTGGTCCTCCTGCTCCTCCCCTCTGGACTGGAATCCACCAAATCGCTGCTAATTGAATAAGTGACAATGAAGGAGCAGACGAGGCGACAGATGCTCGCGTGCCTTTACAACCAAACCAACACCACTCACACACGCATGCACAGGCACACATTCCTCTTGACTCTGATTTGAACTGAGGTCTTGAGATGCATTTGTATGGCCTCCACCTGCTGCGCCCATTGACTTGGGGAGGTTGATGTATGTGTGTGTGTGTGCGTGTGTGTGTGTGTGTGTGTGTGTGTGTGTGTGTGTGTGTGTGTGTGTGTGTGTGTGTGTGTGTGTGTGTGTGTGTGTGTGGATATTACAAAATGGACATGGATGTTTCGTTTAATTCCCACTATTACTTCATCGCTACAAGGCGCACGGAGACAATTGTTTGGCACTGCGTAATGAAGAAAGCTGCATCCAAGACACGCAAGAGCGCATGGGTTCCTTGTTTATCTGTTTATTTGTTGCTGATCATTTGCACTTGTGGCAAACATATATGTGCCTCAGAGGCACCAACAAAATTATCCTAAGGGGGGTCTGTGAGCATGAGAAGTTAAACAAAAAGAAACGTACTAAATCCAAGAGACGCGCCATATCTGCACCTGCTGCAGAGGATGAATATTTTTAACTCAATAATTGGTCTTCTTAAGCACGAAAAAGACTATGTTTGCTCTGCTCCTCTGGTTATGTAGCGTGGCTAAATGTATTAAGCCTCCATCTGGTTTTTACGTAGATTATACCCCCTCTCCATACATTAATTGTTTTATTCCGCGCACTGTTTAAGACCCCCTCCACCTCTGTCTCTTTCTTTTGCTCCCTTCTTCCATAAACTCCCGAGCTGACTTTGTTCTCCAAATGTGATTAGCTTCCCTGGGACGCAGGGGAGTAATTGCATTACTGCATTGTGAGCATTTGAAGCTATGGAAATGCTGCGCGCCGTATCAAACCTGTTTAAATACCAAGCGCTCTATGGTTAAAAAAAAAATTTCAAAAGAGGGGTGAATGCAAACATTTTGCAGACATGAATAGACTCTTTTCTGCCAATTTAAGGCGGCGGGTTCAAAAGGGGAACTTCTGGTTTGTGTCCATGCACGTTTGGAATATTTAATAAGTTATTGTTTTCAAGGAAGCTGCAGAAAAGGCTTTTGAAACTGCAGATGCGTCGCGTTCAGAGAGACCAGCCCACACTGAATAACCCGGTTCAAATGGATACCATCAAGTGATTTGCGGGTGTTTATTTTACATTTCTCAGCCAGGCACTCAGTTCAGCAGCCAGTGGTAAATTATTCATTTGTTTTGCAGTTGTGTAGCTATCTATTTACTTCCTATGGTTGATTGTAAAAACTGATTCTTAAAGAAGCTTTTGTTAAAGAAAGAGATCAGTGAGGTTTAGTAGTGATGGATTTTGTCTTTTTTTAAACTGAGACTCCAGATGGTCACCAACACTTGCTTATATCTTAGAATTTTGATTTTATTAATTGGAGCCTGCTGTTATTTATTTATTTAAGTTTTTGGTGAGTTCCCTCTGGGTCTAATTTGACGAGTGCGCACAAATGGGGGTGTGGGGGGGATGAATTGATCTGGAAAAGCTTCTTGGTGCACTTCAGTCCCCCATGACAACTCATTTCCTCACAGTGGTGATGGGTTCGGGGCTCCGCTGGAGTCGTGTTTGGTCGGCTATAATCGTAATCGCCGGGTCCTGGTGCCAAACAAACCACGCCAGATGGTCTCCAGAATGCCTGGTCCCACTTGTGCACATTCGTTAAACCTCAGATCTCACTCGTTTCCACACTTCTCTTCTTTCTGTTGGACTCTCTGCCCTCATGCCCTCGTATGTGCGCATTCACTGGGATGAGACCTTTTTTCCTCCCATGGTAAACAGAATGTGTATGCCCAAACTGGTGAGTTTCTGGTCCTCAGCTCCTTATCAAAAAGAAGAAAAAGAAAGAAAGAAAAACCTGTCCCTCCTGCGGGAATTCATGAAATGATGTTGAACAGATTTGTGCACGGGGACGGTGCTGTTCCTCGGCGTGACCAACTCTTTAAAGGCATTCATTAGAGTCCGGCTCCCTTTCAACGCGATTCGCCACACGGCTTACCCGGCTTATTCTCTCACCCGCAGACAGCCACGGATAAGGCGCATGAGAAAAAAAAGAAAGAAAAAAAAAAAATATATATATATATATATTGCACTGAAAACATCTACTACAAAGTGCCTGTGCGTGGAGAAAAGGGGGTAGTCAGCTGCCACTTGAAAGCAAAGAAGACGAGATTCAGTATAAGCTGGTGGCATGCAGACGCACTAATGCCAGGGCTCCGCGCGCGCGCGCACGTCAGTCGTCCAAAAAGGAGTGAGTGGTGACAGCTGGTTATGGTTGGGTTTGGTTATATTGTACGTCCGTGTAGTCTAATGACAGAAATAATGGTTGCAGTAACTATTTATATGTCACCTCTTTTGGGAATTTAGACTCTTTGTGTCTCCGCGCTGTCTGCAGAGAACAGACCCGAAGCGAGAAACTCGTAAACCTTCCTGCGGTTTTATAGCAGTGAATAACGGCAGCTTAAGCTGTTTGAATGCATGTTTTCCTCCTGAGTTTATTCCCCCCTCCGTCCATTGTCGATGCACAGTCGTTCCACTGAAAAAGTAGTGAGAGTGAACCCCGCAGGGCGCTTCTTTTTTTTTTTTTTTTTTACCCCCCTACTTTCTCCTTTTCCTCCCCTCTTGCGCCTCCTTCTCTTCTCTTGTGGAGTTGGAGTGGCCACCAGCCAGCGTTTGATTTGAGAAACGTTTGTCTTTCCCGGGATGTGAAAGAAGGAGGCGGGAGGAGGAGGAAAGGGGGGCTGATGTACAACTACTTGGTTTGAGGCGGGTTATTTTGGGCAAGTCTGTATGCAGAGGCACCTCAAACGGAGAGAGGGAGCGAACGAGAGCGCACGGCGCACAGAGCAGAGACAGGGAGGAGAGGGAGAAAGACGCACGCATCTCTGAGCCAGTCGGCTGCTTCTCCCGCACACTGGATGCGCGCAACAAATCTGTATGATAAGGGAGGACAGATTGAAACAATTTGTGGATGCTTGTGTGGATATTTGTGCAACTTGAGCTTGCTTCAACTATTTTCTCTTCTTCGTTTGATGGAGAAAAGGCGATGTAGTTGTTGGTAACGCGAACGACGCCTTTAGTAAGTTAAAACTGAAACTGATCTGCACTGTCTTTTGGAGGGATATATATTTGGAGCTGTTTCTTTTTTCTTTCTTTTTTTTGCGCCAGGGAAAATGAGGGGTCTCTTTTTGACAAAACTGTGCAAAGTTGTTGCCGTTCTTGCGCTGATAACGCAACATGTCAGAGGCAAGACGCTGAAATATCAGATCTACGAGGAGCAGAAGGTTGGCACTGTGATCGCCCGTTTGAAAGAAGACGTAGCGGATGTTTTGGCTAAACTTCCCAGCTCGGTGTCGCTCCGCTTCAGGGCGATGCAACGAGGCAGCACGTCTTTTCTCACCGTGCGCGACCAGGACGGAGAAATCAGCGTCAGGACCAAAATCGACCGAGAAAAACTCTGCGAGAAGAATCTTAACTGCTCCATCCAGTTTGACGTGCTGACTCTCCCCACCGAGCACCTCCAGCTGTTTCACGTCGAGGTGGAAGTGTTGGACATCAACGACAACGCGCCCCAGTTCGCCCGCTCCGTCATCCCCATCGAGATCTCCGAGAGCGCCGCTGTGGGTGCGCGCATTCCTCTGGACAGCGCCACGGACCCCGACGTCGGAGAGAACTCACTGTACACGTACGCTTTAGAGCCGAACAACTTCTTCAAGATTGACATCCAGTCCAGGACCGACGGAGTTAAATATGCCGAGCTGGTGGTGCTCAGGGAGCTGGACCGGGAGGTGCGCTCTGGTTATGAACTTCAATATACAGCCTCTGACAGGGGCGTTCCCCCGAGGACCGGGTCGACCCTCCTCAAAATCAGTGTTGCTGACTCAAATGACAACAGCCCGATTTTTGACAAGTCGTCGTATGTCATTAATCTGCCCGAAAATTCACCTGTTGGCACGCTCCTCATTGACCTGAACGCAACAGACGCGGATGACGGCACCAATGCCAAAATTGTCTACTCATTCAGCAGTCACGTGTCCCCCAAAATAATGGAGACGTTCAAAATCAACCCCGACAGCGGCCACCTGACCCTGGTCAGGCGTGTGGACTATGAGGTTGTTAACTCCTATGACATTGATGTGCAGGCGCAGGACATGGGTCCGAACTCCATGCCTGCCCACTGCAAGATCCTGGTTAAGGTGGTGGACGTGAACGACAACAAGCCAGACATCAGCATCAACCTGATGTCCTCCCAAGGTAGCGGAGACGCGGCCTACATCTCTGAGGCTTCTCCACTGGACACATTTGTTGCCCTGGTACGGGTGGAGGACCTGGACTCGGGGCTGAATGGAGAGGTGGAGTGCAAACTTCACAGTCAGGGCTTTTTCAAACTGCAGAGAACATATGAAAACAACTACATGATTCTGACCAATGTGTCTCTGGACCGAGAGAAGAGATCGGAGTTCAGTCTAACCGTGGTGGCAGAGGATCGGGGGAGTCCCAGCCTCTCCACGATCAAACATTTCACCGTGCACGTGACTGATGAAAACGACAACCCACCACGTTTTGAGAAGGGGCGATATGAGATCTTCAAGTCTGAGAACAATGCCCCCGGAGCGTATCTGACC